>NW_021340136.1:96849-202672 GCF_001605985.2 Dendrobium catenatum
GGGCGGTTGTCCATCGATGGTTGGCGGACAAGTGGTAGTCTAGTGATGGGTGGCGAACAAGTGTACGTTCGATGACGGTTGATAGATGGGTGGTGGTCCAACGATGTTTTGGATAGCTATGAGAGATAAATCTCAAAATTTAGTTTTAAAATATTTTAAATTCTCTTTCAATATTTATTTTCAAAAAATAACAAACTTCAGAGTTACTAAAATATCTCATACTAAAAATAAACTCATCCAGAAGATTTCTTTTATTTTATGAAAATGTATAAATTATAATACATGATTATAAATAGAAGCTAAAGAACTGAGTAATAAACTAGGCACGACTGAACAAAAATTAAAATATAGGAATACCTATAAACTCAGATATTACTTGAATTGCTAATCAATAAGTTCATTTCATTTCCCAAATCGTGAAAATCAAAAGCAAATTACAGTGAGAGACAATAGCTCAGTAGGCCACATAAATTGATCTAATTTTTTAAAATTCTTTTTATTAAATATTTTACTAAATATTTAAAAGCAGTTAAATGAAGTCCAATAAATCACTGCATTGGGAAAATTAATAAGAGCATAGGAGCTATCCAAATATTTAAATTACAATACTAATTAGATAAATAAATTAAAATTCATATTATAGAGTGGTTCATATTGCATTTTTCAAATTCAAATAAAATCTTAAATGATTATGACCCCTTATAAAATGCTTATAACACCAGAATATGCCTATAAACACAAGAGCATGACTTATAGTTATAGAAATATGCTTTATAGACACCAAAATATTCTCTAACACAAATAGAACCTCAAAGTATTTTGACCACTTATCTTTCACAGTAGATATAATTTAATCACATATGTACTTTTTTTATCATATTACAACAACTAAAGCGTAATTGAGCATGTGTCATAATTACATAATTTTTATAATAGTAGGCAACATAAAAACTTTTTTTTTGAGACATTTAGGCTATTTAAGGCAAACTCACACACACACAATGCATACACAAAGACTTGAATCCAAGACCTCTTAGTTGATAGCCTAAACTCTCAACCAACAGGCCAAGGTGAGCTGTGTGGCAACATAAAAACTTACTGGATAAAATTTCACAATTTCAAAAAATAACCAAATTATCAAGGATTGTGTAAAACACTATTTTAATACATTAATTATACTACAACACTATTTTCAATGTCCTGATGATCTTATATTCGATAAAAATCTCATAAATTCCAAGACGCCCATTAGAAAATTTCTAAAAAATATTTAAAATGTTCATAATCTTAAAAAAATGAAGTTGTTATAATATGCTAAAAATCTTTCCTAGCTTTGCAAATTGTCATGTGCTAAGAAATTCATGGTGACAGAGAGAGTTTTATGTCCAAACTTTGCACATAGATATCTATACAAATAAAAGAGAAAATGCATGAAAAATTAGAGGTTTTTGTGAAAACCTAAAATGGAAAAAATCATGACTAGCCGAATTGAAATAATCCACTATATAATTGAAATTACAAAATTTTGATATTCTCCACAATTGGAGAAGAGATGGTTATAAAAGTAGCACTTGCTTTGTCTCATATAGTTGTAACAAAGATTATGAGAAAAATGATGGATGGATGACAAAAGAGGGATAATGTAAGTCAAATAATAATATTGAGATAATATTAATGATCTACCAATCACAGTCCAAGAATAATAGTCAAACGATAATGCCTAAATGATGATGGTTAGATGATACGAAATTGAATATGACAACTGAGTGGCAATAGTCAGATAACGATAGTTAGTGATGACGACGAACAACATGTTAGTTGTTAGTGAGGAACTTCGACACCAAACATCAAGTAAAACCTTAGAATTCTTCATATCTATTTTGATTTTAAACATTATTAAGATGTTTTAAGTAATATAAAAATTAAAATAATCAATAAAAACGCCCTTTTTTTATAGCCGCCACTGCTAAATAAATCTATTTTACATGAAAGTAGGGATCCAAGGAAGAGTACAAGCTTGCTGGCCACAACTGTAATTTAGGTATTTTTTTGGGCAAAACTGTCATTTATGTAAAAATAAAGAAAATAAAAATTAAAAGTAAAAATAAGAACTCCAACGAGGCTTCTTTCCTAACTCTTACTTCCTCCTTCCGCCACGGAAATAATCAAATAGTAATAGTACAATGCATTTCTTGATTTTGTTTGAAAACTACGATAAACCCCTTAAGAATCCCAAAAATTACAGAAAATAAAGGAATTCTCAATTTCCAGTTAAAAAAGGAAAGAAAAAATTTACAGATTAGTCTTCCGTCCTCCTCGCGAGGATCGGCCGTAGTAAGAGATATACCACTTGACGAACTTCTTCAATCCGGCCTCGAGATTCGTGCTAGGCTTGTACCGGAGCTCGGCCATGGCGAGAGAAATGTTGGCGTGTGTGAAAGGAACGTCGCCGTTTCCGGGCATCTCTACGATTTTCTTCTTCGCTTTTACCTTAAGGTGTTTCTCGAGGATGGAGACGAGAGTCGGAACGGTGACCGGTGAGGTATTGCCGAGGTTGAAGATCCGGTACGGCGCCGGACCGCTCTTCTTACCGCCGGAGCCAGTGGACTTTCCGGCGGTGTCGAGGGAGGCGAGGCAGCCGCGCACGATGTCGTCGATGTAAGTGAAGTCGCGGGCTAAGTCGACGCCATCTTTTCCGCGGTAGATCGTGATCGGCTTACCGGCGAGAATGGCTTTGGTGAAGGAGAAATAGGCCATGTCAGGGCGGCCCATCGGTCCGTACACGGTGAAGAAACGGAGGCCGGTGATGGAGAGACCATAGATGTGGTTGTAGGTGTGAGTGATCTCCTCGCCGGCTTTCTTGGTGGCGGCGTAGAGAGAGGCGGGCCGATCGGTGCGGTCGGATTCGGAGAAGGGGGATTTGTCGTTGAGGCCGTAGACTGAGGAGGAGGATGCCCACACGACAGCGGGTTGGGGGTCGGCAGATTTGACGGCTTCGAGGAGAGAAACGAGGCCGGCGATGTTGGAGTGGACGTAAGAAGCGGGGTTTTCGATGGCGTAGCGGACGCCAGCTTGGGCGGCGAGGTGAAGGACGTGTGTGAAATGGGCGAGGGAGAAGAGCTTGGAGAGGAGGCGGTGGTCGTTGAGGTCGCCATCGATGAGGAGGATGGAGTTGCGGGATAGGAGATCTCGGCGAGCGCGTTTTAACGAGGGATCATAGTAGGAATTGAAATTGTCGAGGCCGACGACGCCGTCGCCGCGTTTGTGGAGGGCGAGGGAGCAGTGGGAGCCGACGAAGCCGGCAGCACCGGTTACGAGGACGGAGAGGCCGTGGGGGCGGCGAGGTGAGGCGGAGGTGCGGACTTGCCGATCCCAGGCGGAAGAGGAGAGGAAGCGAGAGGAAGTGGAGACGAAGGATTGAAAAGACAGGTAAGAGGCGGTGAGGGCGATGAGGAAGAGTGCCCAGAGGAAGGTGGTGGATGTCGATGCGAAGCAACGGTGGAACTGGCGGTTTATGGTGTGGGCACGCTCGATCTTTACCTTCCCTGGTGTTGAAGGAAAGAGCTCGTCTTCTTCCAGCAATCTCATTTTATTCTTTTCCGTCAACATGACCGCCGGAAGCGTTGAGTTCAGGTCTTAGCGATATTCCTTCGCGGTCCTCTTCTTCTTCTTCTTCTTCTTCTTCTTCTTCTTCCGCTTTTGCTGGTTTTTTTGGTTGAGCTGCGATAGATTGGGATTTCCCAGTAATGGATAAGGGATTCGATGGAGTGATGAGGAGAAAGAAGCAGGGCAGACTCAAAAGGCGATATTTTTTAGAATTTTCTGCCCTGCCGAAGAGGAAAGAGAGGCGGAGAGGGGACATAAATAGCAGTAGAGAGAGAGAGAGACGGAACGCGTAAATTGCTTAACGCGGTCGCTCTCTCTTTCTCATTTTGCCTCACTTCCTTTATTGTAAATAGGTTAAACAGGTAAATAAACAGTTCGTTGAAACACTAATTTGGATCCGTTAATGAGGCAATTATTAACATAATCAGATTAATTATGAAGCAACAGCCCATATTCATCTCAACAGCTTTTGATTCAAGAGATTGCTTGATTTTGCTTATAAATAATATTATGATATTTTAATTAAAAATAAAAATATTTGATGCAATTCAATATTTTCTTTTATATTATGATAGTTGGATAATATTTTTAGAATATTCACGAGCAAGATTAAGATTTTGTTTGGGTCGATTTTCTTAATTTTTCTTAAAGCAGCTTTTTAGTAGAAAATCTAAAAATTTTATACTAAAAAATTGCTTTAAGAAGCAATAAGAAAGTTGTCTCAAACGAAACCCAAGTCCTAAGTGATCACACTTAATTTTGTTGTTAACAATAAAATGATGGTCATGCACATCATATATGATATCAAAATATTTCATCAAATTGGCACACAAACTTCATATCTTATATGAAGTACATCATGCTATGATTTGCATGTAGTGGCTAAATAATTATTGCCATGTTCATATTGTTGTAGTCATGACAAGTTTGATTTTTCAATTATTGTCACAAATGTTTTCACAGAGGATCATATTATAAGTTAGAATTAAAAAAAAAAATCATTTTGATTCATGTACTGATTCAAGTATGCCATGAATCATCATATTACTAACATGCAAATCATCATATCATTTTATTGAATCATTTCATTCAATATTGGTCAAGAAATAACATATTGTTAATCATATTATTTGATGTTTGATGACATTTTCATTCGTATAGTTTAAACTAGAATAGCCCTCCTGTATCGTTAGAGTACTTTTGCTTAAAAAGATAGCATCATATTAATGACACATATTTAATTGTCCTCTCTACAAAAGAGACTTTCCTAAGAAAATAATAGTATCAAATATATTATCGGGTAACACAAAAATTGTTAACATTATTATTAATATTAGGTTATACTTTATAATTTGTTGATACATCATATGTTTAATATGAAAAAGGTCATTATAATCATTAAGGCTTCGAGTTGGCCAATTGAGTCAGGTTAGCCACCTAATGGTTGAGCCTAACTTAGTCAAAAGAACCTAAGTAGATAAAGGTTAAGCTAGTTGATCCTAATTTGGTTAAGTGAGTCAATTGGGTTATAAAGACTTGAGTTAGGCTATCCTAAATTATGCAAGTCATTTATGCCTTAGGTTTGGATTGGTGAGCCTAATAAAATATGTTATGCCACATAGGATTTTTTAAGTCGGGTCAATTTGCCTAATAATATTTATTGGGTTGACATAGGTTTTTAGGCTAGTTAGGCTACTCAATTAGGGTTATTCGGAGTCGAATCGGAATGCGTCATGTCATCCGATACACAGCGGTACACAACAAAAAAAGTGACATGGCACGTCCTGATTTGCCTTCGAACGACGTCCAGTGACCGCACAAAATAATTCCCCCCATAAGAGTTATGCTTGACATGCAAACTTATATCAGTGAGATGGAAGCTAAGTTAACCACTCTATGCTACAAATGCATATTTGTCATCAATAAGGTTACAACATTTGTTATGACTTTTGATATTTCATCAAAATAGACATGCAAACATAAAGTTCAAGCCACCAACTACTTTCTTTTTCAATTAAAATAAACAATCGTCCTACCCAAACTTCAAAATTAGAACAATTATTTTTTTTGTCTTTCTTTTGTTAGAGAGTTTTAATTAATTTAATTAAATAATTTTTACTCTCACATTTTTACATATTAATTAAAAAAAAAAGACAGATATTATCTTTTGATCATCATAATCAAGAAATTTAAATCATCATATTCATATTTTAATTTGATCAAAAATAATTTTTTTAGACAACAAATTTATTTTGAAATAATTATTATATAAAAATAATTAATACTTTATATATTATTCCTTCCTGTTTGAAAACCTATCATAATTAATTTTATATTATTTAATTTTTTTCCACTATGCCAACTTTAAAAAATAAAAAAAAAATGATTAGCATAAGGTCGCCTATCAATATTGGCTGTTCTCCTTTCAAAGCAAAGTTTCCACCCACAGTTAGTACTTACAAGTAAAGCTAGCTAGCAAGAAAAATACAAAGTCTAAGTGCATAAAATTTTTTATTTTTATTTTTGAAAAATTCCAATATATCACATAATGCACCTAACAAAGAAAAAATTTACCAAATATTAACATAAATAAATAAATTATTTTAAATAATATTTATTTTGAACAATAATTAAAAAAAAATATTTGACCTACACATGAAAGAATTAGAAGTGGTGCTCATGAAAGGTCTAAGAAGGAGCCCAAAGCCACCAACTCCACAAATCCAACTACCCCACCTTTAGATCTTTCATAAGATAATAAAGAACATGGGCACATGATTTAGTACATAAAGTGTGACTTAATTGATTGCCATTGCACTTACACATATTAGCTAAATATTGAAGGTTTACCAACTAAGGAAGTGCTGTACACATTATACTTTAGGGTTTCTTTTGTTTTTCTAGAAGGCTTTGTTATGAGGTTTGCCCACAAAGATGAAGAAGTCTACTCATTGAGATCATGATTGAAAAAAAAAAGAAAGAAAGAAGAAATTTAACATAGAAGTAGGTTGTTGAATTCATGATTTTTTTGTAATCATTAATCAGACATTGAGATTTTAGAATCTGGCAATTAATTGAGATATCTTTATTTTTTTATTGGGTTGGTGGGGTCAATCAATATTAAGATACTGGTAGGATCTTGAATTATGATGAAAATATGTTTATGTTGTTATGATTACTATTTTAATATTTTGTGAGCTCACAGGTTGTGAGTGTATCAAGTGAGTTTAATAGAAAGTCAAATTAACTATGTGAGTTGAATGGCTATTGAGTTGAGTTTAGTTGCCTAAGCCAGTCTCACTAAACCAAAAAATAGTTCATTGGACTAAGTTGTTTGTGAGAATCTATTCATAATGAGTTGTGAATTACGAGTCACTCAAAAAGAGGATGAATACTCGATGAAAAAGAAACTGTCTAAATCCATCGATGACTAGCAAGTGGTATTTGAATCCTACTTCCATACTATTGGTATTCGGCTAATAGTACCCTCTCTCTCACACACACACGTACATACTCCCCTTTCACCTCTCTCTCATTGGCTCTTTATTTCCCAATAATATTATGTTCCACCCTTTTTTGGTCTTGATTGATTGAGCTACTGAATTATTTTCGAGCATTTTGATCAAGTTAAATTGCATAAGTTAGGCTAACTTCCAAATAAAAGACTAATTTCAATGCCATGTAAGGAAGACACTCGTAATTAATAAACATTAATTTAACACATTTTGCCTTGGGTTAGATATTTGATTTTCACATTTATTTTCACTCAATTTTTAAAAAATAATTGTACTAATATAATTATTTTGATTTATATATGAGAGATTGGATTATGGTGGATTCTATGTACATGATGTGTAAAATATACATCTACGATCATTTGACCAATGGAATTGATTTCTCTAGAGTGAGTCAAATATTATAAAAGACACCTTTCTCATAATTTAAAAAGGCATTAATACGATGTAGTAGACATGAACTCTGAATATTTCCTATGGTGGCCGGAGAAGTCTTGACATGTTTAAGTTGTCATCGTATGTTATTGAGTAATCAACTAGGTAAAACATAGGTAAGATTGGAAAATGCTCAAGTTGAGATGTTACAGGTTAGCTAGCATAAAACATCAACTATAGGAAAGATTCATGTAATTATCAACAATATACAATAGAATGTGGTAGTTAATGGTCATTTTGATCGCTCGCCTAATATAAGAGGATGCATAACAACTATGAAGATGGTCATCAAATGTTGGTAGATGATGGATATCATATATTGTTGGTGAGAATTAGGTGATGATCAATAAAAAGAACCTTAGATTGGGTCACATCATCTGGTTATCTTAGTCATTCTCTTTAAAAGAGTCAAGATCAAGCAATCAAGAAAAAATGATATTAGACATTAATGATTGATGAACAATTGACATTTGATACTTGGTAGGCTTCAAATGATAGTTGTCAATGAATATTAGAGGTCAATTGAGATCATTAATTTAGTCCAATTAGTTTGCATATTGAAGACTAGATTGGGGGACCAAGAAGATTGTCCTTAGACAATGGTGGTTGATAGCCATTAAGCATATCTCTTTAATATACGTCAAACAACTTAATCATTCTCCTATAAGTTAGGCAATAATATGATCAAAAAGAGGTGTTAGAAGTTGGTGGCTGTTGAATGTAGAACTTTGCTCTTTAGTAAGAATCAAGTGATGTTGGGCAGTTAGTGTGACATCCCAGGCATCCATAGTGAAAGGATTCGTCGACAGTCTTGATCAACCATCACTTCCTGCTCCCTTGCTCTGACCTGAAATTGTTAACCACATATAATTAGCTTCAAAAAAGCCCAGCAGGTCACCAAAAATCTATAACTGAAATCAAAGCACGGTACTAAAATAATATGCATGTCAATCAGTCAAATCAATAACATTCACTTGCACATGATCATTGAATCTATGCAAATACGAAAATCAGTAATCAATACAGTAATATAAATCAATGCATAAATAATAGAATTCGAAATCATCAGTAAGAGAATCAGTGAACAGTAGAAAATCCATAATGTTCAATAAATCAGTACATGCATCAATCTCCACAGTAGTCTTCTTATCTATCACATCGATCTATAACATCAGTCTAATCAATGGAGCAGAATCGTATCAAAACATACACTTGTAATTCAAGTTATTCAATATCACTTGCTTAATAAATCATATGCAAGCCAGTAATCAATATTACATTTTCAATGTCAGTACAGTGAATCAGTAGTAGCAGTGTATGTATCAATATCAGTAACAATCATGTGACGACATGAATGATTATGCTATAATAGTGAAATCGTGTAGTAACATCAAATCCGTATAGTAACTATAAATCCTCAGTAAATGAATCAATACGTTTTATTGTAAATCCGTCAAATCAAATACGATTAACATCACCCAATCATATCAATAGAATCAATCAGATCAATAAAGAAATCAATTCCAGTCAATAATATCAATCGATATGAAATCACATAAATCGATCAATTCAATACATCGTAAGAACAATTGAAATTAAATCAATAATAACAATTAAAATCAATCAATACAATAAAATCGTATTCTATATCACATGTTCGATGTATCACATGTATCGGTCAGTATTCGGTGTATCACGTGCTATAAGATCAATGCAATGAATCAGTAGTATCGGTATCAGTATCAGTATCAGTATCAGTATCAATATCGATATCGGTATCAGTATCCGTGTCGGTATCGGTATCAGTAGTATCAATGAATCAATGCAATATCAATGAAATCTACAGTGACAGTAAACCCGTAAATCCGTCAGTAAATCCATTCAATATCAATAAAATCAATAAATTTGTCAGTATAAACAACTGCGTACAGTAATCAATAAATCAATCAGTAACAATAGATCAATTCAATATTAGTAAATCCATAAGGTAAGCATACGAACAATACTTTAAACATGCAATACAATACAATAGTCTTACTCGACAAGTACAATCACTGGCTATTAAGGCATTTTTCAAGGTTAGTATGTTGGTAATCCGTTGGCTATAAATTTAACATAGAAGTAGGTTGTTGAATTCATGATTTTTTTGTAATCATTAATCAGACATTGAGGTTTTAGAATCTGACAATTAATTGAGAGATCTTTATTTTTATTATTTGGTTGGTGGGGCTAATCAATATTAATATATTGGTAGGATCTTGAAATATGATGAAAATATGTTTATGTTATTATGATTATTATTTTAATATTATGTGAGTTCACAGGTTGTGAGTGTATCAAGTGAGTTTAATAGTAAGTCAAATTAACCATGTGAGTTGAATGGCTATTGATTTGAGTTTAGTTGCCTAAGCCAATCTCACTAAAACAAAAAATAGTTCATTGGACTAAGTTGTTTGTGAGAATCTATTCATAATGAGTTGTGAATTACGAGTCACTCAAAAAGAGGTTGAATACTAGATGAAAAAGAAACCGTCTAAATCCATCGATGACTAGCAAGTGGTATTTGAATCTTACTTCCAGACTACTAGTATTCGGCTAATAGTACCCTCTCTCTCTCTCTCTCACACACACACACACACGCGTACATACACCCCTTTCACCTCTCTCTCCTTGACTTTTTATTTCCCAATAATATTATTTTCCACCCTTTTTTGGTCTTGATTGATTGAGCTACTCAATTCTTTTCAAGCATTTTGATCTAGTTAAATTGCATAAGTTAGGCTAACTTCCAAAGAAAAGACTAATTTCAATATCATGTAAGGAAGACACTCAAAATTAATAGACATTAATTTAACACATTTTGCCATGGGTTAGATATTTGATTTTCACATTTATTTTCACTCAATTTTAAAAAAATAATTGTGCTAATATAATGTAATATCAATTTTTGCTCCAGGTTCGTCCGGACGAAGTCGGATCGTCCGGGACGATCGGTACAGGTTGTGCAGAGAAAATCATGTTTGGCTGTATGGTTCGTCTGGACGAAATCAGGATCGTCTGGGTCGGGTCGTGACATATAATTATTTTGATTTATATATGAGAGATTGGATTCTGGCGAATTCTATGTAGATGATGTGTAAAATATACATCTACGATTATTTGAGCAATGGAATTGATTTCTCTGGAGTGAGTCAAATATTATAAAAAACACCTTTCTCATAATTTAAAAAGGCATTAACACTATGTAGTAGACATGAACTCTGAATATTTCCTTTGGTTGCAGGAGAAGTCTTGACATGTTTAAGTTGTCATCATATGTTATTGAGCAATCAACTAGCTAAAACATAGGTAAGATTGGAAGATGCTCAAGTTGAAATGTTAGAGGTTAGCTAGCATCAAACATCAACTATAGGAAAGATTCATGTAATTATCAACAATATACAATAGAAGGTGGTAGTTAATGGTCAGTTTGATCACTCTCCTAATATAAGAGGATGCATAACAACTATAAAGATGGTCATCAAATGTTGGTAGATGATGGATATCATACATTGTTGGTAAGAATCAATTGATGATCAATAAAAAACACCTTAGGTTGGGTCACATCATTAGGGTATTTTGATCCTCTTTAAAAGAGTCAAGATCAAGCAATCAAGAAAAATGATATTAGACATTAATGATTGATGAACAGTTGACATTTGAAACTTGGTAGGCATCAAATGATGGTTGTCAATGAACATTAGAGGTCAACTGAGATCATTAGTTTAGCCCGATTAGTTTGCATATTGAAGACTAGATCAGGGGACCAAGAAGATTGTCCTTAGACAATGGTGGTTGATAGCCGTCAAGAATCTCTCTTTAATAGACGTCAAACAACTTATTCATTCTCCTATAAGTTAGGCAATAATATGATAAAAAAGAGGTGTTAGAAGTTGGTGGCTGTCGAATGTAAAACTTTGCTCTTTAGTAAGAATCAAGTGATGTTGGGCAGTTAGCCTTGTTGTTGTCTTATAGGAGGTGAAATGTAACAGTTACAAACATGATAATTATACATCCATATCTAATGGGTGTTGATGGCCTATGATCATACTTTTGTCATTGGTTGACATCACACGATGCTCAACGATATCAAGCAATTGGCTTGGTTTACATCCTTATAAGAGGGGAGATCATATGACCAATAAGATGGATGTTAAATGTTAATATTTAGTGGACAATAAACATCGATCATTGGATTGAGTCAAGTAATGTTTGATTAACATCGTAGATATAAGGAGAAATTAATGGACTAGATTAATGAGCATTGCACATACTTTAGTAGTTAGTAGGCATCAAGGAATGGTGAATGAAGGACATTAGAGATCAAGCCATGTTCAATGATCAACTTGGCCACTCTCCACATACGAGGGAAGATCATAATGCCATATAGATGAGTTGGTGGTTTGAATCGAATGCACTTGATCATTTGATATTTTCATGGCCTCATAGTGCCTTAATAATTTCATAATCAAGCAATCTTGAGCTCATCATATTCTTCTCGTGAATGTGGTCGTTTCAACTTGAATCACTCAAAATTTAAAGGAATTAAGCTTCGGGGAATTTAATTTAGGCTCACTTGAACTCGAATCTATACATTAATGATGTTATTGAGTCCCTACACTATTTAGACTATAAATGTATTAAAAAAAATTTGTGTAATCTTAAAATTAATCTTTAAAGTTATAATTCAAATTTTCCTCTTCTTTAAAATCTAAAAACTACTTGAAAATTCATATCTGTTTATGAATTTTATTATTAGTGATGTCATGTCATGGACCTCATGATTGATTGTTATAATTCATTATTGTAATTACAAAACTCCAAAGTTTGCATTTGCAATTATAAATTTTGTCTTCTAATTTATTTTTTGTTATGTATCTTATGGAAAACAATATAAAATTTAGTTTTCATTTATTTGTCCACATATGCATGATTTTTTTAAAGTAATTGTTTAAAACCTAAAAAATTTTAATGTCATCAAGCAATGAAATTTAACAAAAAAGCCCAAATAAACTCATAATTGTGCATTGGACTGCTGAGTGCCAAAGTGAAGTAAAAAAAAAGATGAGATGCCTGCTTTCATTGCTTGCGCAAGAAGCAATGGTACAAAATGAAAGGCCTCTAATTGCAAAATACAGCTGAAATCTAAATAGCAAAATTTTGATAAAATAAATAATTAGTTAATACAAAATCATAATATCTAATTAATTTTTTAATTATGATAAATTTATAATTTATTAAATTTATTTTATTTTTTTACAATACTTATCTCTATTAGTCATTTAAGTTTCATTTGAGACGGGCTTCCTTAGCGACTTTATAGTAAAAAATTTTAATTTTTTAACTAAAAAGTTGCTTTAATAAACAGTTAGAAAATCATATCGGAACATCTTTCTTGCTAGAAAATCATATCGGAACATCTTTCTTGCTACTTTGTTTTTCAAATCATAACCACAATTTTTATCTGTTAATTATTTTTTGTTTCTTTCAAAAAATTTTGTGGTGAGTTTTTTCTTACAATAAATTCCAAAAATTATTTTCTCCACAACAATTTTAAAATCATCTTTACAAAAAGTTGCAGTCGTCTCAAATGAGAGAAATTATTTTGTGCGGAGACCGGATTCAAAACATCGTCCGGAGACCCATCGAATGCGTCACGTTAGCGGTATAGAGTAATACCGAGCACAGAAATAACGTGTCTCATTCTGAACGGTCTCCGGATGAAATTTGAGGTCGGCACAAAATAATTAATGCCCAAACGGACCCTGAGTTAAAGGTAAAAAAAACTAAGCATCAATCTGTCCGACTGAATACAACCAAACAGGTCAATTTAATCTAAATTGTTATCTGTTTGCATCAATAATTGGTCCAGCCTGCAACTTCTCCTTAAATAAATGGAAAAAAAAAAATGGATAAGGATATTCTATGCTCGGAAAAAATATTAAATTATTTTAAAATAAAAATAATTCAAAAATAATTAATTTATTTATACAAATTTCTTCATAAATAAATTTTGGGTTTATTTATTGACTTTTTTTTTATAAATAAATGCTCAATGACATATTTTGCACGTTCTTGACCGCCACCTCAAGTACTAAGTAAATGTTTTGGCACATGGGATGAGATGGGAGAGTTTTGAAGGTAGACGGCTCCTCCTATATATATAGAAACTAATCAAGTAAGAAGGTATTGTTTCAATTATTTATAACCCTTATAAAAAGATCTGCACACATAAATAAAATAAATATCAAGATTTTAAAAATTGGGTTCGATCGGCGGTGCAACCAGTTAAATTGTGAACCGGTCGGTTGGTCGGTTCGTTCGGTTCCATCAAATAATTATTTTCGCAAAAAAAAATTGGGTGTTGGACTGTCGGATCAACAGTCGGGCTGTGGAACGAGAGAATTGGGGCCGGTTTTAAAAAAACAGCACAGTTCGCCATCGGGCGTCGGACGCCGAACGAAATGCTTAGAGGCCAACACGATTTTGGAGAACGGGATGCTTGAACGCCGAACGTAATGCTTGGGTTAGACGTCGATTGGGCATCGGATCATCGTGCGATCAAGAACACAATGCTTGGGCGCGGTTCACGTTTGAGCGTTGGACGTCGAACATTATGATTGTGTCGAATTGAATGGGAGGGATGGATCTGTGCATATAGTTGTCACATTGTCGAATGGCTTGTTCGAGCAATTGTGGTCTAATAATGACAGCTGATGGCAGTGATCATCGTTGTCAATTGTTAGATATGACTCTCAAATTCCTTAGATCTCTAGGCTCTCTTCAATTTCACATTTCTCTCAATAGTATCACTAAATTTTTAGCTATCATTCAAGTATTCATTTTCACTCATTGATTCAAATCAAACCACTTTTGAGTTGTCGGACACTTTCTATTAAAATTTTTTATTTAGGCTATTTATTTATTGAAATAAAGTATGAATATTCATTAATTCAATTCTAAAAAATTTCATTTTAAATAGTACATCAGGATTCGTGCTTAATTGCATGATTTTTTTTGTTTGACATATCACTTGCAATTATAATAGTTGTGTGTCGGAATATTCACAACAGTAGAGAGATATATAGTTTAGTATTCTTGTTTTGTACGAATATTCAACATAGATAGATAAAAAAGAGGAGTGCAAGAGTCATAAGAGACACAAAAATTTTAATGTGAGAAACTCTGAAGAAAAGAAAATCACAGGGTCTTGCCCAGTTGAAAATGAATCCACTAATGTTTGTCGATGATTACAAATGGTGCCCTTCATTAGGGGAAGACCTTATCTCAATGTAGTAAATATACATCATATAAAGCATATTACATGATTGGAGTTAGAAGAACATAGTGATATGAGAGGTATTTCTCAAAAGAACATTTGCCTATTCATTTGGTTGATATGACCATAGTCAGGCGATGGAGGTCGAAGAGATCGTAGTCGGATGACTAAGGTCAGGCGAATCATAGTCGGGTGATAGTGGTTAGAGGGATAATTGTGGGGTTACCAAGGTCAAAGAGAGCGTTGCCAGCGGGCGACAGAGGTTAGAGGACCGTAGTCCACGTGCGAAGGAGGTCGAAAGGACTGTAGTTGGTGGACAACTGAGGTCGGAGGGATTGTAGTTGGTGGGCAACCGAGGTTCGAGGGATCGCAATTAACAGGCGACAGAGGTTGGAGGAACTGTAGTCTGCGGGCGAAGAAGGTTACATGGACTATAATTGGCAGCCAATGGAGGTCGGGGGGATTGTAGTCGGCTGGCAATGATGGTCGAAGGAATCGTAGTTAGTGGACGATGGTGGTCAGAGAGACCATAATCGACAGGCGATGGTTGTTAGCGGGATCATAGTCAGCAGGTGATAATTGTCAGACAAAGGCCTCACGATGGCTGTCAGAAGGAGGTTCAATGGAGATGGTCCGGTAGAGGTCCAACAACGACAGCTTAGTAGCGAGGGTTTGTTGGCGGTGGTGCCAGGGTTGATCTCTAGGATGCTTCTAGTTAAAGAGCTCTCTTAAGTCACTAATCCAGGGTTTATGCCCTCTTTCATGCAAGAAGATGAGTATATTTATAGATTTTGAGAGTGACATGCACTGTAAAAATTAAGAAGAAAGAGGGCAGATTCAGAGTGTTCTATTGAACGACCCATATTAATTCTCTTAATCATGGAGTGTTTGTTTAGCATTAAGTACATTAATGATTTCAGAATTAAGAGATATTGAGCTCGTTTGATTCACCTCGTCGAGTCGCTTGATTTGACTATAAATATGTTATATTTGGACATCATTTGATCATTCAATTAACGTACTAAAGCTTCCAAATATTATTTGATCCCTTGATTTGGACCCATTTGGGCTCAAACTAGACCGATTTTGGTGTTATTTGATTCGTCTCATCAAGACATTCAATTTGAGTATAAGTTCGATGAAATCATGATTTTGGGTGGTCCCAATTTAATTTTGAAAGTTGCCAACTCATCTTTTCTTTGAGATTTGTGTTTGCCCAAGGCAATTTCTTTTTATGTATCAACAATGCTCATAAAACTTTTAAATAGTAATATTATCTAATTTATTAAGGTTTTTTTTTTTTAATTTGAAGATTCTTACAAAATTCCCCCAAAAAATAGATTCATATAACAAAAGTCATATTTGAAAAAAAAAACTTAAAGCTGAATTATTTTTTAGGCATTAATTAAATTAGTAAATTAAAAAATAAAATAAAAAGTATTATAAAAAAATTAAAATTGAACAGATCTTACATTGACCTCATTTCCTGTGCCTGTGTGAATGCAGCAGCTAGCTTGGACTTTCAAACTTGAATTATTATTATAATTATTAACAAGAAACAAAATCGCTTTCAATAGTCCCTATTAAGGAACTTTTTTTCCTCAGTTGTATTCACTAAAACTGAGTAAAACAACACGTGTATTCAGTTTTTTTTTTTTTTTTTTTTTACATTTAGGTCAATTAAGGTAGATTGACACACACGTCGCATACATAAGACTCGAACTCAATACCTCTAAGTTGGTAGCCTAAACTCCCAACCAACATACAAATGTGAGTTGTGTGTATTCAATAGTCCCTACTAAGGAATTTATTGATATACAACTCATCATGGTCTGTAGATTGGGAGCTTAGGCTACCAACTAAAATGTCTTGGATTCAAATTTTGTGTATGCGATGTGTATGAATCTGCCTTAACAGCGCATTTCATTTTATTGTATTACAACTTCTTTGATGTTTGATATAAAACAAAGTAATTGAAAAAGTTAGGGGATTTGAAATAATTTAAAACCTATGTTTTTATGATTTTAAAAAATCAGTAAAATCTTATGTTCTTCTAGCATTTGAATCACACACAGCAGTAGCTTATGATTCGCAGCTCTGCAGCCAATCACTACTGTTCAAGTACTATTGTCATAACTTATTGCCACTTTATGACGACATTATCTCTCGACATAGCTGCCCAATGCTATTTACATCGCCTTTGTTGTTGCAACCACTTTCCCTTTTAAGTATTTTAATGTATTTGAAATGCGTCATGCAAATACAAACAACATTACGGTGAATTTGATTTGTATCTAACCAAAATACTCATAATATAAATAATATATTAAATTAATCTTAAACATTATGTCCACAAAAAAAAAAAAAAAGAGACTATACATTCTTGCACTTCTTAAACCAAATTGATATTGTTAGGTATAGATGTTTAAGATTTTGTGATTAAAGGCGCAAAAGCTACTTCTAAAAGCCTCCTAGGCATCAAGTGCAACATACTTGTTGCGGCAGAATAGTTATACATATTATTGTAATGAGTGACTAACAAACTATTAAACTAATGTGGTGACTATTTGGCTAAAATAAAATTCTTGCTAGAATATTGGGGACATAATGATAGTTTTTTTCTATAAAGAAGGGTTTGATGGCTTGGGGAGTAGTGAAATCTCACTAAAGCCTATAAATATAGAAGGGTTTGATGGCTTGTTACGTAGGGGGGCAAGGAATGAAAACTTGATCTTAAGCATCTCATCAATAAATTGTGAGGCAATGAGCTACTCAAGCATATGCATAACCTTTTATATCTTATATTAACTAGCATGAGTAACCTCAAATACATTTGTGATTGAAAATATATCCACTTGCTATGAAGGATAATTCGAGTAACATTGATTGAAAATATACTAAATTATTGAATTTTATATTAAGATTTGTAAACAAGTCGAGTCAAGAACTGATGAGTTGAGCTAGGGTTAGTTCAAGTTTGACGTGTTAGTCATTGAGCCTAGCTCACAAGTCATCTATCAAGTCGAGCTTGAGCTATCTCATGAGACAACCTGATCAAATCAGATATTTTGTTTTAAAAATGATTTTCTCTCTCCTCAAAACGAGCTGATTTTCTTATATCATAAAGCTGATCGGCCCGGCCGATCGCCAGATCGTCCTGGGACGATCAGACCAAATTCGATCGTCCTGGACGGTTCCCAGAACTATTCTCAGGACGATATTTTGAACAGTACAGATCGGCCTGAACGATCTCAATATCGTCCCGGACGATCCTGGGAGGAAAATTCAATCTAGAGAGAAACTGTAAGGGAACGAGGTCTCACAGGGTCAACCCAACAACCCGTCGGGTCTGATCCGGGTTCTGATTTTCAACCCGTTTTCATACCCAAGTTGGGTTAGGATCGACCCGTTTAAATCCGGGTCAATTTTGGATACGACCCGAACCCGACCTATGGCTTGAAATTGACACTCCTAATCCTTTACAAACATTAAAGTATTAGACATACTACTATGTTTGTGCATATCATGCTTGAATACAAAATTCAAGAAATAAATATTACATAACCTCTCCTATAAAACACCGTAAATTCGTCTAAGAAATATTCTCACCATTAAACTACTCTCCTATGTATTATATTCAATCAATGTTGATATAGTATGATAATTGCAAAGAAGTATCATATAATTTTTTTTCAAAAGTATAAGAAAATTTTAATTTTTATGATAATTTTTTTTTTCATAATAACTATAAACTATTTTATTTTTTGAAGGATAACCCTTCTCTTCCTAAAATGGAGGTCTCTTAAAGATAAATTAAATTTGATTTTTGATCATGGAGGGGTTATGTTGTAATAAAAAATGCTAAAGTGGATGTCTATGCTAAGAAAATTTTGAAGGGGTTATGCGTGCAAAACATCTAGGGTTTCTCTCCTTGCAGTCACCGGCCGCAGGCATACGACTGGCCTCACTACGCTGCCGATCCTTTTCTGCTCCTTTGTTCCGCAGCTCGCTCTTGTCCTCCTCCCTTCTTTCTTTATCGCCTGCTTTCTCTAGCACACCCTTTAGCTCTCTTTATCGTTCTCTCTTCGCTTCCCTCCCGCCTCCTACTCTCCAACTCTCTTGCTTCACTATTTGCTTACTGCGTCGCTCCGTCTGCTTTGTAAGAGAAGCGCAGATAAACTTGGGAGGAGGGATGCTGGACATCAACCTCTTCCGTGAGGACAAGGGCAATGACCCGGAACGAATACGCGAATCACAGCGCCGCCGCGGCGCCTCCGTCGAGATAATTGATGAGGTCATCCGCCTTGACAAGGAATGGCGCCAACGTAATCATCGCCCAAAACCTCTCCTTTCTTTACTTTCGTACTTGTCCTGGTCCGGAATTCTGACATCCGACTATTATCCGCTTGCTCTGCAGGACAATTCGAGCTTGATTGTCTCCGGAAAGATTTCAATCGTATCAATAAGGAAATCGCGCAGCTGAAGATCGTGAGTTCTCGATATTTGTTGATATGTTTTAGAGTGGATTATTATGTTGGTAGTGGCAGGATTTACCGAATTGGAGGTTGAAGAGGTTTGTTCATGGGTGAAGGCAAAGAAAGATGCGTCCGAGAAGATAAAGAGCACGGAGGAAAACAAGAGGCTTGCAACGGAGAAGACCGAGGAGGTGCTGCAAGCAAAGGCTACTCTTGAAGCCAAACTGATGATCATCGGGAATCTCGTGCACGATTCTGTTCCTATTAGCATGGATGAGGTTGGGTTTCTGTTGTTGAAGAGAAATATAATACATGAATGAAAAGAGGTCACTGCAATAAACTTCTGGTGATGTTTGCAGGCAGATAACCAGGTAGTGAGGACGTGGGGTGAGAGGCGGATGGAAGGGAAGCTCAGAAGCCATGTGGAGCTTGTAGAGAAGCTTGGCATTGCTGATTTAAAGAAAGGTACCCTTTAGATTTATTTTTTCTCCAATTTAACCATGGATTGACAAAAAATCCTAATAATGGCAAAAACTATTGATTTTAGTTTATGGTCAATAGGTCCTATCGAAGTTAAGTAGCAGTTTGTCTCTTTATACACCTATTGATGCTAATGTGAAAGAGTTTTAATTCTTGTTAATGCCTTGATAAAGAGAGAACAATTGAACTTAGGAGAGAGGGGCCAAAAGTGAGGAGGGGGGAGAGAAATATGGCACTTGGTCTAGAGACAAAGAGGGAAAGAGGGATTTGAAGGGATGGGAGAGGCTCATGAGTCATGAGTAACCCTTGCTTCAATTTTAATTCATAATATCATATTAATTGCATTTATTGAAAATCTCTTACATTCGACCTCTTTTTGCAAGCTTTAAAGTAATTAGGAAACAAACAATAGGGGAAAAGAAAAACATCAATAGGAATCCACTACATGATACATCTTCATATGGAAGGAGTCCTTAAATAGGGAAGTCTTTGTGAAGGGAATCCTTCTCAATAATTAAAAAAAAATCATGAACTTTCATTATAATACTTATAACAAACATATTAGTGATCATTTAAAGATCAGGTTTTGTATAAACTCTCTTGGAATTAAGAACTCTTCCTTGATGTCCCTTGATGTCCATGGAGGTGATGGGTGTGGAATAGGCTTGTGTGGAGTTCTCAGTGCTCCTAAAGAAAATATATTGTGTTGTTTGGAGGATGTGTAAGGAGGGTCTCACCTATCATCACAAACCTGTCTATCCATATACGACTTAGCAATTGGTTGATGATTTGGGGCTTTGGATTTGATTGTAGCAATATATCATGATGATTTGGAGGCTTTGGATTTGGTTATTGCAATATGTCATACAAGTGTATCCAGGCATCAACATAGGCAAGTGCCCTGTGATAGTATGATTGTGCTAACAGTGATAACACAAAGTTAACTTGTAGGACTTGTGATGCATTAGATAGTAGCATCAATAGTTAAGGAAAATCTCATATATCAATCTTTGGGGCAATAGAGCAACATCAATTTGTGTGTGTGGCGTAGGCTTAACAACATTCTTGAACACAACTTGAAACTCAAGCTAAGGCATTATATCATACTCAAGCTCATAAAGTATATCTAATAGTTGATCAACATCCTTATCTAGATGGTTGTGAAAGCTGGCGGGGCTATGGAGCTAGGTGGATTATTTGGGATTTAAGGGTTTAGTGGAATGAGTGGAGTATGAGGGACTGAATAGAGTCATTTGGTAGGTGGAGTTTGTCTGATTGGAGAGATTCTTGGTGATTATTAGGAGTCTTTTGTCTGTGTAATGTAGCAATCTAGCTTGTCTAATGAATCACTAAGTCTATAATCCTTATCCAAAGTGTGGTGATCATGCGCATGAGAATTAGAGACTCGAGAACATCTAGGAGTAGACTTGCTAACATAATATGAAGTATTATAGTGTACATGTGGAGAACTACGGGATGAATGCTAGTTTTTGTAATCATGCTATGATTTATATGATGATTTTGTTTTAAAATAATGCATATATATCTTCTACAACTTCAACTAAAGGGCTGTGACATGTGAATAAAATGAGCTAGGATACTTGTTTTGGTAATAATGCGCCTATATATGAGCATTTATATATAATATATAATACATCTATATAACATATGTCTAATACATCTACAATATTTATATTTATTTATTTACTTAATTGAAAATTGATTTCAAGCCAACTAAAAAGTAGAATGATCTCAATTTCTTGTCAATTTGAAGTCAAACATTTATTTTTTGTTTCGGGTTTGAGTTTAGCATAACTCTCTCGAACTTGACTCGATATTACCCTAGATTTGAAAAATACATCAATCATTTGAAGATCTAGGAATTTTGATAAGGTCGAATGCAATAACCTTGCAAGACAATGATAAGAATAAGGGAAAGAGATTACCCTAAATATGATCATTCAAACCTATTAAGGCATCTTGCATTCACCCCTTTCCTTGCAGAATAAATTAGAGAGGAAACACTATTATCAAGAAAAAAAATGAGATAAATAGAGAATGGCATCCTATTTAATAATTGGAAAGATAGGATTGGAGGGCTGCATATGCCTTTATTGGATGGATGACAAATGACCTCAAGGGAAGATAGAGAGAGATAGAGAAATCAAATGATAGAATAGGAGAGAGACATTTGAATTCAAAACTTATTTACAAGCTAAGAAACATTTAATTCTCTAATAAAGAAAATAAGAAAATTCTTTGGAAATTTAATTCTAGCCTAAAAGTAGGAATTACTTTGAAACTATCAAGATATGATAATATATAGCCTTTCTAGATAGGCTGTTTGATTATACAAGACTTCTTTAAATGCTTATCATAGTTATTTTGATAATTGAATGGAAATTTTCTAGATATAATAAAAGAATATTTTTTTTTGAATCCCTCTTAATAAGTGGTTGATCATGGAGAGAGATTTATTGAGTTCAATTTGGTGTATTCTTTGATTACTTGTGGTTGCATAGAAACTTTTTCACTCATCCTCTTCTAGTGGCTTAACTCGTCCTTGCATGTAGAAATTGTTTGATGTAGCGAGTAATAGGCTCTTTCGCTGTTCAAGAATTCTTCCTACATCTGAATTAAATCACTTCTCATTAAAGAATTTCTTTTTAGTTGTTCTAGAACAATAAGGGCTCTCCTTTGATTTGAAGGAAAAGAATAAGCTGTCTTGTTTAGTGGCCTGGCTTGAAATAGCCTCTAGCATGGGTGCCACATTCCAATCCCTTCTTCATACCTCCTAAGGAAAATCCTGAATTGGATCCAAAATTGACGGGTTAGTGTGAGCTTATCCATGCGGTTATGCACTCATCAAATAGGAATCCATTTTCTGAAAGATCCCAGCTTTTGTGCTTTGGTGAGTCGTCCGAGATCTTTTTACTCTTTAGGTGGTCGATGTAATTCCTCATTGATGGGTTGAATTATGGAGTTAGATTTTGAATTCTTCAAAGCCCAAATATTTCTCCAATATTCATTCTAATCCTCATGTTTAAACTCTTTATTTTGAACCCATTTGGTATAAATTAAGATTCCAACTTAATATCCGTAGGTACTAGATTCCATTGGCATTGATTTGACATGTTTACAGCTTGGATTTTATTTTTTTCTGAATTTTGTACCAATTGGTATGAGCTAGTGTTTAGAGTGCCTCTCTGATCATAATTTCCCCCGTTAAGCTCAGGCGTCCTTGGACGGGGATAGCGATCCTGAAATTTGCATCTACAAATCATTTTTTGTCAGTAAATTCCTACAAATCAGTTTTTGTCAGTAAATTCTAGTACCAAACTTGATCTAAATCCACACAACAAGGATTAGTGTTTAAAACCTTTTAAGTGGATTGGAGGCAGCCTTTGGGTTTTATTTGTGAATTTGTGTCTATTACATTAGCTTTTAGGGTATTATTGTCTTCCTCAACCTAACTATCTAGAGCAAAAGAATTTCAATCAACAAATTGATTTCCTTCTAAATGATTCAAAAAATCGTAAATAGATCACACAAGTCTTCCCAAGAATTTTAGGGTCTCCTATCAAATGGATCTTAGAGTTAAATAAGATGGCCAATGCAAGTGAATTATTAAATTTGCATTAGCGATTAGTAATAACATAGAGAATTATGTTAACTTACTAATAGATAGTGAAAGGATATTAACAAAAGAGCAGAAGGAAGTTACTGACTATTTTAGATACTATCTCTATATACTGTAAACCTCCATATCCTTTTCCCTGTGAATTCCTGCTACTGTACAACCGATGTCTTATTTTCTAGACTATAACAATGAGGATTGTGGTTTGGGTAGAGAAACAAAGGGGAGAACAAGAGGGAAGCTTGGTTCTCTCTCTGAAATATTTGAAGCCATCAGCTTCAGGAAAGAGGCAAATTTGCCTCTGTTTTTGGACTTGATAGAGATGGCTTATGACTACGCGGAGATGGAGGCTATCTTAGGTTCTGGACTTGTTATGCACGTTGAGTAAGAGGCAAGGGAGAGTAATTAGGATCAAGTAATTGATTTTATTTCATCTCTAATCTTGAATTTTTTTTTAGATTTGGTCTTTTTTAATAAAGATTCAAAAGAAAAAGGGTTAGAAATAACTCAAACTCAAATTAAAATTCAAATCCAAAGCTAGCTAAAAACAAGATATTGAACGGACCAAATATATAACTATTCATTGAAGACAGGAACCAAAACAGGAAAAATATGAACTACTTCTACAAGAAAGTAAAAGCTTTCAAAATTTTCTTGAATTACTTCTCCACATGGCCAACCCATGTAGAATATATTATGTTATTTTCTATTTTAACGCAATACTCTACAATTAATGCCTTCGTTTTGGGTAATCCCAACTGACCCCTCCACTAGATTTGGAGTTTTGAATTGATCAATTCCATCAAGGAACCCTTTGGAAAATTTTGGAGATATGGAAGCTTTTAAACTAAATTAAAAAACTCCAAAAAAATTCTAAGAATTTATGTTTTTTGGCTTCTTCTTAATCAATAGTTAGAAGATCATATGGTACTTATGTGTGTTTGGTTAACCGTTTTTAATTTAGTATACAAAGGATTGGAGATATGGCTATTATTTCTGAAATTAAAGTTTTTTTTTAACATGAACATATGCCTCTAGCATATTATGTTTTTAGATAATATCATTGAGACTAAAATGTCAATTCTATAAAATCATAATAGTCTGTCTATATATATATGTGGATCTTAGTGTTGGGTAATAAAAGAAATTTAAAGTTAAGTTGAGTGTGGCAAAACTTAGAATATTATGATGTAGATTTGAAAATATTTGAAAAGATAAAGTGAAAATGAACATATTAAAGAAACAATGAGAGTAACGCTTAATCGCTTATTGAAGTTAAGATAGTGGCAAAAAAGACTGAGGATAGTAGATGCATTGATGCAATTTAGTATATTTAACTTAATATAGAAGTATTTGGAAGATATTGGGTTAGGCAAAGATAATATGGTCTGAAGTCATGCAATGATTTTGGCATAAATTAGAATTAACATCTCATTTAGTAGCCAATGAAAATGAATGAATAAGATTCATAATGCCGACTCCAATGAATTGGGAAAAAGCTGATGATATTCCTTAAGTTTTGGGGTGTCCCTCCAGAGGTGAGGTTTTATTGCTTTCTATAATAAACAATTTATTAGTATTTGAAGGATATTTTTTTTAGCATTTGTGCATGCCTTGGGGAGTACTGAGATCTATTGTTCGTGTGTAAGGCCTTTGAAAATGATCCAAACGAGGGTAACTAAAATTGGCTGACCAATCACGTTGTGATCTGTCCTCTGTTGATAGCACCAGTGCCGAAGAAGTAAGTATCAGATACAGCCACATTCCTTTTCCATTTTTTTTTTGTTTTAGATTCATGAACGTTTACAATTTAGAAGAAAATAAAGCTTTTGGCCGCAACAATGGCAAGTGTGATCGAGATAGATATTCATGCAATGAGTTTACAACAACAACAACAACAACAACATCAAGCCTTTATCCCACTACGTGGGGTCGGCTACATGAATCCTTTTTCTCCATTGTGTCCTATTAAAAGCCAAATTCTCGTTTAAATCTAATAAAGAAAGGTCATTCCTAATATTTTCTAACCAAGTCTTTTTAGGTCTACCCCTACCTTTCTTAACACAAGTCAAATCTAATACCTCTACTCTCCTAACCGGGTCGTCGGAAGGCCGCCTTTTTATGTGACCAAACCATCTAAGGCGACTCTCTCTAATCTTATCTTCTACTGGAGCTACTCCAACCTTTTCACGTATATGCTCATTTCGTATCCTATCTCTAAGGGTAAAGCCACTCATCCATCTAAGCATCCTCATCTCTGCCACACTTAACTTAGTATTATGCTTCACTTTTAATGGCCAACATTCGGCACCATAAAGCATTGCAGGCCTCACTACCATCTTATAGAATTTTCCCTTAAGTTTGAGGGGTACATTTCTATCACATAACAAGCCCGATGCATTCCGCCACTTCAACCATCCAACTTGAATTCTGCTGATAATATCCCCATCTATTTCACCATCACTCTGAACAATAGATCCAAGATATCTAAAACGTGTACTCTTATTAATGACTTGATAGCCCAAAGTCACAATCCCCTCACTAGGACTATTACTACTAAAATTACACTCCATATATTCCGTTTTAGATCTACTCAAGCGAAAACCTTTAGACTCTAAGGTTGACCTCCATAATTCAAGTTTACCTTCAACTCCCTCTCTAGTCTTATCAACAAGAAGAATATCATCAGCAAAAAGCATACACCAAGGTACATCATCTTGCAAATGTCTAGTGAGAACATCCAAGACTAAAGCAAAAAGATATGGGCTTAAGGCTGATCCTTGATGTAACCCAACCGAAATAGGGAAATACTTGGTCAAACCACCTTGTGTTTGAACACAAGTAATAGCTCCTACATACATATCTTTAATGATTTGAATATAAGCATTATTAACTCCTTTCTTTTCAAGCAGAAATCTTTACTTTCATTTAGGGTGCTAAGGTCACTATAGTCAATCTTATTTTCACACTCTTCATTAAAAAGTTTAGCAAAATATCTCATCCACCTTTGTTGAATATCATCTTCTAAGAAAAGTATTTTTTGATCTTCATCCTTAATACACTTCACTTGAACTAAATCCTTACTACTCCTATCTCTTTGTTTGGCTAACTTATACATATATCTTTCTCCCTCCTTAGTATTTAATCTATTATAAAAATCGTTAAAAGCTAATGTCTTTGCATCGCATATTGCTTTCTTAGAATCCTTACGAGCCACTATATATAATACCCAATTATCAGAATTTTTAAAATTAAACCAATTTTTATAACAAATCTTCTTATTTTTAATCTTTTCTTGCACAATTGGATTCCACCACCAACTATTTTTACTATTAGGAGCTTTTCCCTTAGATACTCCAAGCACATCTTTTGCAATATTCTTAATATCACTAGCCACTTTTTCCCACATAACATTAGCATCCTCATGCACAGACAAAATCTTAAGATCTAAAATCTTACTCACAAAAATATTTTGGTTAATATTCTTTAAATGCCCCCATCTAATCCTCGAAAAACGTTTTACTTTATTTTTTATTTTATGCCCCTTTATCTTAAAGTCCAAAACTAATAATCGATGTTGGGTACCTTCATGCAATGAGTTTGCTGATCGAAATTTCTCTGTCCGAGGCTTTTGCGTCTATTCTATGGGATCATTTCTGAAAAGATCATACATAGTATGACAATGAAATGTCCTAAATTATATTAAATCAGATTCCATGAGCAATGGGGCCTTATCTAGGCAATAGCTGCCACCTGAGTCCATAGGTATTGCAGGATCGGTCAGTTGTTTTGTTTTCTAGACCAATTTAATGCTTGCTGTCCCAAAAAAAAAATTTAATGCTTGCATATGAAAATATCTCTTCGTTAATTTTATCTGTAACTTAAAGTTGTCTGGCTTGTCTTTAAGATTATGGTAAAACTGTGAGGTTCGGGCGACCTGTCATCAATTATTTGTTGGCAAAACACTGAACTAATTTCCTCTTAAACAGGCCATGCATGGAACTTCCTTTCATGCTTTGTTTTGTTTCACGAATCTATGCTATTTTACATTGTAGGAGCTACTGTAGCTGGAGGAAGAGGTTATTATTTGAAGGGCGATGGTGTCCTTTTGAACATAGCACTGATAAACTTTGGTTTGGTATTTCTGAGAAAGAAGAACTATGAACCACTTCAAACTCCCTTTTTCATGAGGAAGGATATCATGGCAAAATGTGCTCAGCTTGCTCAATTTGATGAAGAGCTCTACAAGGTGAATACTAATGAGTTTATGTGTATTTCTTGCTCTTGTTGAAATACTAGTTATTTTTCAGCATAGTATAACCCGATACCTGTTGCATTAGGATTCAACCTATGTGAATCCTTGGAAAGAGGTTCTATATGCTGCCTGACCTATGTAGCTTGCAAAAGGGCTTGTTCCTTAACCTCTTGATCATGTTGGAAGCAATATAAAAACTTCTCCTTGGCGCTTTTCACTATGAAACAAATTGCTTATAATGATAATATCTTGGGAATTTCTCCATAGCTTTGACTTTTCACGGTTTCAAGTTTCTTTTTAGTGCTGTAGGTTTATCAATTAGAGGATCTGAGCAGAAGCAGTATAATGTGTTTCTAACACTTTGCTAACATGTGGTTTTGTCATCTTCTCTGCCCTTGTTAGGTCGGCTATGATTATGGTAGGGTACTTAGATGATTTGTTTTTTAGTACCAAGATCTCATTTGTTCCTCTGAAGTTTCTCACTTATATTTACTGAAAAGTTATATTTCTATCTTGACTCTGTCCTATCCTTTTCTTGATGTATTAGAGAACAAAAGCTCACGTTACTAGGCTTTAACTTTTACTACTTTAAATAATTTGTATATCTGGCAGATGCCATTTAATTTGATTGTCAGGCTAAACTGGTTTTACTTGTTCTCGAGGCTTACTATTCCTTCCACAAATTAGAAAACCCCTTTTAAACCTTCTTTTTTTGCATGTCCTCTTCGGTAAAGTTAACATTTTTTATGTTGAAGATTGGGAAGAATCCACATGAGCATTATTTGTATTGTCTGCAATTTTACAGTAATCCACATGCATGCCATTCTGGTTAATGGATGACTTTATTAGTTTACCTTCTTCAGGTTACAGGCGAGGGAGAGGACAAATATCTTATAGCTACTTCTGAACAACCATTATGTTCATATCATCTAGAGGAACGAATCTATCCCACGAGCTTACCATTAAGGTATTGTCACCTTCAATTTGTTTCAGTTGTGCTCCATCAATTTTGTTTTGCAGTCAATCTTATGGGTAAGATTTCCAGAGATGAATTAGCACTACTAATCCATTTGTTAGTACTTCTTAGATATGCTGGATATTCAACCTGTTTCCGAAAGGAAGCTGGATCTCATGGGCGTGATACATTGGGCATTTTTAGAGTTCATCAGTTTGAAAAAGTGGAGCAGTTCTGTATCACAAGCCCAAATGACAATGAGTCTTGGCTGATGCTTGAAGAGATGCTTAAAAACTCGGAGGAATTCTATCAGGAGGTAGATATTAATTAGTTTCCTATGGTGCCTTCTTTTGTGACAACTTCCTTTATATTTACTTATTTTGTTTGTTGGTTAAAATTTTCACCTTTTGCAGCTTAAGATACCCTACCAGATAGTTGCTATTGTATCCGGAGCTTTGAATGATGCAGCTGCCAAGAAATACGACCTTGAAGGTTGGTTTCCTGCATCAAAAACATACAGAGAGCTTGTGTCTTGTTCAAATTGCACGGATTATCAGGCGAGGAGGTTAGGGATTGGATATGGGCAGAAGAAGGTAAGTTTCTTTTAATTAAAGCTGTTACTACAACAACAACATCAAGCCTTTGTCCCACTACGTGGGGCCGGCTACATGAATCTTTTTTCATCATTGTGTCTTGTTAAAAGTCAAATTTTCATTTAAATCTAATAAAGAAAGATTATTTCTAATCTTTTCTAACCAAGTCTTTTTAGGCCTATCTCTACCTTTCTTAACATAAGTCAAATTTAATACCTCAACTTTTCTAACCGGGTCATCGGAATGCCTTCGTTTAATGTGACCAAACCATCTAAGGCGACTCTCCTTAATCTTATCTTCCATTGGAGCTACTCTAACCTTTCACGTATATGCTCATTTCATATCCTATTTTTAAGGGTAAAGCCACTCGTCCACCTAAGCATCCTCATCTCTGCAGCACTTAACTTAGTATTATGCTCATGTTATTGTAAAATAACTTTTGTATTGAGTTGAGGTAAAAAAGTGTTGGAAAATTTGAACAATTAAATACATTTCGTGCATGAAAAATAAGATCTATTTCAAATATAACTTGCAATTATCAATCGACTTGAAGATGTTTATAAAGTACAAATTAATATGAAGCAAATTAAATAAGTCGAGAAATGCAAGCTTTTGAAGATTTTTTATCTTTGCCGTTAAGAGGAAAAGAACATTCCTTCCGTATGAAATTCACTGCCACAGTTGCTACCAAAGTTGCTTTTGTGGCATATTCTTTGCTTCAACCATAGCACAATCTGATAGAAGCGTCACTTTGTGCCCAAAAAGTTGTAAAACCCAATAACATAGGGTATGAGGAAGACTCGGTATTCGATTGGAACAACTTTGTTACTGTATTTTAAAACAACTTTTTAATATAAAATTTTCTAATTCCAGAAATTTTTATACTAAAAATTTACTTTATAAAGCAATAAAAAAGTTGTCCCAAACGAAACCTTATGCTTCAGCTTCATTTGGGACGTCTTTATTACTGTTTCTTAAAGCAATTTTCTAGTACTAACAATCTGCTTTAAGAAGCATAAAGAAAAATGTTACAAACGAAGCCCTAATCTCAAACAGAGTTAAGATCGAATAGTTTTATATATTCAAAAGCAATTTTATATTCAAGAGGAGATTCATAAAATTACCACCATAATATTAAAATAAAAAATAAAATCCCAATCCATATTTTTAATTTCCATCAGTTTTCTACTAGCTTGGTCGCAGCATGCATAAATGCATATAGCTTATTTTTCCATCGTTTTCCTCCATCTGCAGAATGATGAGCAATCCAAGCAATTTGTGCACTTGCTGAACTCAACCCTGACAGCAACAGAAAGAACAATTTGCTGCATACTTGAAAACCATCAACAGGAGGATGGAGTAACAGTCCCAGAAGTACTGCGACCCTATATGTGTGGCATTGAATTTCTGCCTTTTAAGAAATGAGGAAAGGTCAGACCCAAATTCCCTTTTACTCTTCTGATCAAAAGACAATTTTGAATCCAGCTGAGCTTTTCAAGGCTGATTTTGGAGCTGTTTAAGGATTTTTATTTATTGGCCTGTAAGGCATGGAAAGTGATTTGACCTGGGAAGGAATATTTGCCTTCATAACTTTGAATTTAATAATTATGAATTGTATTGAAATTATGGTGGCCTTTACATGCAAAAAACTATGTTGATTGTCATTCAGTTAATACTGTGTGAATTTTGATTGGAGTGGAGATGTTTTTGATATTGTTGTTGCTAAGATTCAGATTTGTGAATTATGAGGTAGATTTGAAGGGCATGTGGAGTTTTCCAAACTGAAAGTTAGAGATTTTTATTATATTTTTATTTGATTATAGTTTTATTATTATTATTATTATTATTTTTATTTTTATAATGAGAAGTATTTCATTATTAGATTTGTTACTGTGTGATATCTGTAATGAAATTATTTTCTTTTTTTTTTACTGAAGAAAAGAAATCTATCCACAACAGTTATACTTTTTTTCAAAATAAATTTTAACTAATTTCATAGATTTAGATTATTCAGACCGAATTCGGTTGGAGGTAAGCACTATTTTGATCCTTTAGAAAAAGTCAGGGGACTAAAATTTTGTTTAGGATGATTTTCTTATTGCTTCTTAAAGTAATTTGGACTACTATCAAATATGTGCTGTTTATACATAAAATTAGTTTTTAATTAATGACATTTTTTAAAGGAGTAGCTCGCTCTAACTAGTGATTAATTATTCCGTGCGGATGTCGAATGCCGTCCAAAGATCAATTATAAGGCGCCATGTCATCCTTTTGCTCGGTACCGTGGTTTGATATCATTGACGTGACGCTTTCTGGTTGGTCTCTAGACAACGTTCTGCCTCTGGTATTCGCAAAAAATAAATGTGACAGCCCGGTTTTATTGGGTTCTGATGAGTTGGTTCAATCGCCACCTGATGCTGTTATTTTGAATAATATTTCTGTGCATAAAGATTGTATTGTGGAAAATAATCTGGGTAACAATTCGATTTGTTCGGATAATCTAGTGGATGTCTCTGTTAACTTGGTTGATACGCAACATTTGGTTCAGCGTTTGGGTATTAATTATGGATCCGATTTCTCTAACCAGGGGGATTGGTTATATGGCTCTTCCGAATTTGAATCTGGTTCGGAGTTTTCGGATTGCAATTTGGCTAATCCGAATTTTTACGATGGTTCCGATCCGGAAAATGACTTTACCTTGGTGCGAGATAGTCCTGCTGTTTCTCGTGGGAGCGGGAGATTTCGCGGGAGGGGACGCCGGAGGGGGCGTAGTCGAAGATGATCTTTCTAGGTTTCTTGTCTTTATCTGTTTCTCTCTGTTTGATTTCTGAGGTTTTAAAGGCTATGATGTGGCTGGGGCTCGTGTCCCTGTGGCCGAGCTGGTTAAAGTATTAAATAAATAAATATTAAAATTTAATTATTAACGGTCTAAACCAAACTAATCTGCCCTAAATTACGCAAAAGCCCCCTAAGAGTCATCATATTTCCGTCCCTCTCCTCCACCACGCCACGCGTCCCTCTCGGAGAAAGAAAAACCGCCAGAGAGGCTACGGAGAATTCATTTCGCGGCTTTCTAAGGGTGTCGTAGTACCCATTCGAAGCAGAAGAGATGGAAAAGGGAATCGGGCAAGGGCTGCAGAGGAAATCGATGAAGCGGAGAAAGAGCAAGGGTTTCGCGAAGGCATTGGCCGAGTACCTCGTCTCCGACTCCTACATGTACGCGCCGCTCATCAACTCGCCGCTGTCAAAACCGCCAGTTTTACCGCCGGAGTATCCGTCTTCTACGGTTGAAGAGGCTGCATTGGACGCTTCTGCCCGCTCCTCTGCCACTCCAGGTGATTTCTAATTCGATTGCTTCAGTCTTCTTTCTTCGCCTGCATTTCACCCAAATCTCCTCAACTATCACAAAACTAGAATTCATCAAGCTTCAATTGCTGGCCTCCACAACAACACCCGATCCTTGCTGACACACAAAGCCTCTTATCAAGGAACTCCCAAACGTGCCCACCAAAAAGAACAAGAAACCTCTCTATAGTGTGATTATGAATATGGAGAAAGATGATGGTTATTCTTTGAAAATTTGAATGACAACTTTCTTGCCAAAATATAAACAATAAGAATTCACCTCTATATTATTCGAAATAGTATTGTATGAAAATTTTTGTTGCCATATTTTTTCCTTTAGGATCAATTTCACATAATATTATATTACCCTTATAAACTTGTTTAATGTGTAAAATTTGTAAGTATCTTGTAATCTAATTATAATATTAAGAACTTTATATGTTTTCTATCATAATTTGTTTTTCTTCTACACAGGTAAATTTTTGTATGAGATTTCTAGGAGTTTTATAGTTCAATTAACTACAATTTTTTTTAATTCATTTCCTAGTTGCAGTGAGCTTACATTGAAAATAAATATAGCATATCAAGAAAGCTCCTAAAGTTGCATACTTGACAAACAAGACGTGTATCCATCTGACATGATTGGTTAAAGCCAAGTTGGATGAGAGATCTCTATCTTAAGCTCCCCAAAGCTGGTTAAGCGTGTAGCCATACAGCCTGTGCTGACAACCCATGCCTATACAAAGGAGTATATCCTATGTCTAACAAACCAAAGGAGAATAATGTACAAATGCAATAAGGATTCTTCCCAGTCTTTCTGATCTGAGGATGAAAAATATTTCACTTTGTTCAAATTTCGAACAATCTAACAACAGTGAAAATAAATAGGTTTACAGGGAGCAGCTTAGATATGTCTACAATTAGGAGCTAAGCCAAGTTATGTAGTGTTTAGACTAGGCTTTAACAAATCTTTGTTGGAAAAATGCATGCTTGATAACATTTATGATCACGAGAATGAACAAAATAATATGCAAGAAAAACACCCAAAAAAAAAAGAACATAATAGAGTATGTGGTTTAATGAGATCTATTTATATCCACAACTACATAGAGAAAGGAAAAAAGTTTAGTGATTAACTACCACTAGATGATTATAAGATGAAATATATTTGCACTCTTCAAATATTCTCTTTTTGGTCACATTAGATTTTTTTCCTCTTTCTCAATCTCTTCACTCTCTTTATTTTATGTTATCTTTTTTTTTATTATTATTAAAACAATACAACAAAAAAAAAAAACAGAAAATATAAAGAAATCTCAAGAAGGAATAACATCAATAGCTATATGTATATATACTATATTATATACATAATATACCCTTATTTTTTCTATTTCTTCATAATTAAATAGTACTTGAGCTCCTTTGCTTTCCTTCACTATTTTAGTTGCAAGTCCTCACATTCGAGTGTCATTTCCTCTCCAAAAGCCACTTGACACCTCTTGCTATAGTCGTTGTCATCCTTGTTGAATTGCCTACCAACCACCAGGACTGTCGTCGCCCTTCAAAATGATCTCAGTAGAAATCTCCCTGCTATTGACTATATCATCTTGAACTCAAAAGAGCTGCATTGTTGCCAATACTTGACCTCAAATTCTCAATTGACTATATCATCTTGAACCAAGAGCTGATCCTTGCTAACCTTGATGGCATTCACAAGGACATGATGAGAGTTGCGTCATATCCTTTTATTTCACTCTTTTTCTGGGACATTATGAAGTGGTAGGTGTGTGATAGGAAGTGGTTGCAATTTTCTCAAAATCAACTAAAAATAATAAGAAGTTTGAAAGAATAACACACCAAAACTCTTTTTATTGCAAGATATATGAAATAAAACCGCAATATATAGTTGGATCTTCAATTGGAGAGGAAGATCCTACTCTCCCAAATCCCTAGGCATCGACTAGAGCCCTCTCAAAAAAGACTACAAAATGCACATCACCTCCCCCCAAAATAACAACATAGCTATCCTTAAATTGGCTCCCTCAATTCACTCCCAAATCAGCCCCCTTTTCCTAAATAATTCCCTCTTAGATTTTGAATTCAAATTAGATATCTTGCCCTAAATAATTTCCTCCCAATTGTAATTAAAAAATTTCTAAGCAATTACCCCTTGATTCCTCCCCAATTTTCCTAAATAATTCCATCATAGATTTTGAATTCAAATTAGATCTCTTGCCCTAAATAATTCCCTCCCAATTGTGATGAAAACTTTCCTAAACAATTTTTCCTTGATTAAGAACCTTCCAAAACAACTCCCTTTTGATTAAGAAACTTCCTAATTCCCTCCCAATCAAACCAGCACCCGTTCTCCCAAGTAAACATTCATAATTCTCTCCCAATTTTAGTCTTCTATGATAAGTAATTAATCCCCTTTGAGCCCCCCTCTCTTCTTGCTCGTCGCCCACACTAGTGGGGCCAACAAGTTCAGCCGGTCCATCAGTGTAAAGTTAGATAAGGTGTGTATTTGATCTCGAGTTTGGTTGCCTTTAAATTTGAAAATTAAAATCAGATTGGTTTCAAAATTTGTTCAAAATTTTAATAGATTTAAAATAACTTGAAATCAAATTTATATGGGAGAAATATAGGGAAAGTAAGCTCCACACATTTTAACTAGGAGTGTCAAAATCGGGTTACGGGTCGGGTTCAGGTCGAACCCGACACTGACCCACTACTATTTGACACAACCCGAACCCGACCCGTTTTCGCAAATGGGTAAAAAACTACAACTCGGACCGATCCGCCGGGTTTCCGAGTTGACCCGACCCAACACGAAACCCTAGCTGAGTGTCTTCCAGTTTGCTTGCAGGAGAAATTTTGACGTCTCGACTCTCGCATGTGGTTGTGCCATTGTGGGAATTGCGCAAGGGATGTATATATATGGGTTTATGTGGTTTGGTAAAATTCACTTACATTTGTAGTTGTACAGAGAGATAAATTGTCTATTAGTTCAGAGATACATATAAGATATAATATATTTTCCACACCCCAAATACTCTCTTTTTGGTCAACTAAATTTCCACTCTCACTTTGCACTGGCTTTATTTTACCTTACCACTCTCTTGATTATCAATACAACAACTAAAAAAATCTAAATCATAAATAAATCTCGAGTTATATTTGACATTATATTTTGATATAATGTGTAAGCTAATATTATATAATATACCCTATACTTAGATATAATGTGTAAGCTAATATTATATAATGTACCCTATACTTAATATACCTTTTTTTGGCTTTTTTTAATTGTATATTATTTAAGCTTCTTTAATTTTTTTCGATTGTTTCAATTGTAAGCTCCCTCAATATCAATATACTTTTTGGCAACCACCTCCTAGTCATTGTTACCGATGCTTGACCTTAGGCTCTCCATCAAATAAGCTTATTTGTTCACCACCTGATCTTCCTCTTGCACTGAGGGAGGTTCTTGCTTTCCTTGATGGCATAAACAAGGAGAAGCTGAGTTGTATTATACCTTTTGATTTGATCTCCTATTGTATAACACCATGGGGTGATATGTATTCAAGTAGATAAGGTGTGAAACTGTGAATTTGATCTTGAGTTTCATAGTCGCCAAACTTGAAAATGATGACCAAATTTGATCCAAATCTTACCCAAGATTTTCATGGATTTTAAAAGATTTTGACATCAAATTTGCATGTTTGAAACATGGGGAAATTGAGCTCCACCCATTTTAGCAATCTTAAATCTGGCTAATTGGGAACCTATCTTTAGATCATGTCCAGCATGCTCAAATATAAGCTTTCATCTACGTGAGCCCATGTATATTTGTGAATACAAAATCGTTGTTTGATTTTGGCAGTTAGGTTGTTTATGGATGTTTAATTTTTGCTTTGAATAACTGCATCAAATGTAACACCCCACAGTACCCCTAAATAGTACCATTGAGTGTAACATGCATTACATAATCATTTATCCTTTCAAAAACATTTAATACAACTTTTTCTTAGAAGTTCATATGAAACATCCAACCATAAGTCCATTTATACATCAATTGAAGCATCTTCCAAATTAAAACTTCAATAAACACATTTACAGAGCCACTAAGGAAGCCCAAACAAATCTTAAAGTAGTACAACATGTAAATTGCTTACTAACCTCAAAAATAGACTTCAAACATATAATAAACATTAGCTTAATATATAAATACTTGCAGATTAGTCATCTTCCATTTTTTCCTTTTCCTTTTATGTAACAAAACCATTAATAAACTACTGGTGAGCTATAAGACTCCATAATTGATGCAACTTGAAGTAACATTTAAATTGCATGATTATAAAATTTAAAATAGTGAAAACATAAATAAAGTTAGACTACTTGAGCAAACTTTATAAATTCTCATTTGACATTACCCATAAATTCTTCTTACATCCATACTGAATATCAATTTTATTCATTAAAAGATTTGGCTACTCATTCATAAACATATTCAATGGAGCACAGGTAAACCTGACATTATCGCTATTGAATTACATAGAGGTCCCTTTTGCCTCTTTGGGGTCCGTTTTGCCCCACAAGCTTTATAGGTTTTATTTCCTTGGGATCCCTTTTGCCTCACTTACCAAACAATTTAATATATGGGGACCCTTTTGCCCCACCTACATTGGTAAGTTATATATAAATATTTAGCCAAATTTTACTTTTAAATTGATGTTCAGTATATCCTCCATATTCATTATACATACTAGACATGCTACAAACTTTCTTATTCATTCATTGTATAACTTGAATATGCACATAATAAGTAAAGAAAAAGATCTCTTTTCAAAACAATATCAATAAGGAAAATATTTAAATGAACATAATACATCTTAATTTAAACTCACATAATTAATTTATGTAAGGGATTAATCATACTTGGAAACTTGACTATGAATATCCTTTAGAAAAAGGAAACTAACTAGTAGTGCTTATTTTCCTTAAATTCATGCAATATCAATTTACAAAAGTTTTCTTTAGACTTTAAATTGCATTACTTACCTTCTTGCCGAGACGTCCACTCCGATTCTCTACTACGCCTTCTTTTACGATTATAAGTAACTTCAAAACCTCCCTTATGCATATAATTAATGAATCCTAAAAATATAATAGATATGCTTGCTTTAGGAACTATTATCAACTTTATAAAAATTTAAAAGACAACTACAACATTATCATACTAACAATTTGCTTACCTCTTGTCTTCCCTCAATTTCCTTCTTTCTTTTCTCTTCTATTATATCTCTACTCTTCCTTTTTATTCTTGTACCAAATCCTTCCAAGCACTATTGTTCATTGAAAATTTCTGTGCATGCCAAACCTCTCCAATGCAAAGTGGAAATGCTGAATTCTTCAACCTATTCCTGCTACAGGGACTGTGCCGAAATTTTCCTAGGCATTTTCCTCTGGGTTTGCTACACTTCTGTAATTTCTGTTCTCACAGAAATTTCGGCTGTAACTGTTGTTGTTGTACAGGAATTCCTTGTCTGAACCAAAATTCCTAGCCAACTCTGCTACAAAAATCAACCTTACCGAATCCCCCATTGCACTATGCCATATCTTCTTCAAAGCAGAGTAATATGCCAAATATAGGAAAATCTGCACTGTTTCCGCTCTAGTGCTCCTCTCCACCTTCGCTTCACACACAACAAAAATTATCCCGCTAACCGCTGCTTGAAGGACCGTATGGAATAGTAGATTATGGTATTTCTCTAATATATGCTAATGCTTATCCTTTCCCATTCATCTGAACCGTTGCATGCATTGTTTGGGAATGGCTGAGTGTAAGCATATATTAATTAATATAATATTAGTGCTAGTGGAGTACGGGAATCTTATTAGAGGCCTAATTAACATAACTTATTTTTTAGATTAACAGCAATATAAACATTAAACATAGTTTATTAATATTAACAATAACTTTTAATTACTTAATTCTTTAACAATAACATATTAATTAATAGAACAAGAATCTATTTGTTACCAGTAATTAATTGCTAATCATAATTAGAATTTAATTAATTAAAAAAATATTTGTAATCATACCTGAAATTTAGGTTATTACAGTAAATTTCTTATACTTTGGTTTAGGAAACATAGTTGGAAGATGTGGAGCTCAATATGTAATACTATAAAGAAGCATAAGAAATTAGCATATTTGAATTATACTCAACGAGTCATTTTCTTTAGCTTGAGTAATAGTATAACGAGGTATTCACTTTCTGGTGAATATTACAATATTTGCTCTCGAGCTTTTTAGATGTCATTAAGTTAAAAATAAGAGTTTTAGGATTATCCTATCTTTTTCGCCGGTTGACTAGTTGAACAATACTTGAAGAATGTTTCACGTGGTGCTTTGGAACAATTAGTTGTTATATAGCCCTATCTTTTCAATCTTATCCAAGGAGATGACTTATCGTGGCAAGAGAGTCAAACATAATCAAATGATCAATTATGAAAGGGAAGTTCAACCGCAGTACTGTGCTGCTTTAGTCTAATATAATACTGTTTGTTGCTGTTGAGTCTTTTCACGTGGAGAAATATTCTGCTTTTTTTCTTTGGATTGTTAAGTTGAATGCTGTTTGGATTACTGCGTCAATGGTGTTCATATAGTAGGATGTACTTTTCCATTGCATGGCCTAGTTTTCATCTATTTGAAGGCTGTGTCCATATTTGCTTGGTTTGATACTTTAATTCAATGTTTTGATTTCTTTTTGTTTATGTGGTGGCTATCTCAGCTTGCTTTACTTATGATAAACTAGTAAGTCATTTCAATGGATATGTAACCATTACATTCAACAGAAGCGACTAAGAAACTATGTTCCCTTGTAGTTCTACCTCTGATGCTTAGGAGACCTTTAAAATTCCTATATCTTGCCTTGCTCTTAAATTTCGGTTAACTAGTCTTTTTGCATATAGAAATAGTAAATTGCATCAAGTATTGCATGCTACCGCTCAGATAAATAAGTCCCTGATAGGAAACACTTGTAGATCTCAAGTTTTTCCTATCAATTTTCGGAAAACAGCGAGATTCTCCAAAAAATCCACACAAAACAATGAAAACAATAGATAATTTGTATTATTTGATGAAAAAGAAGTGGAAAGTACCAAGATACAATTGATCCTCTATTCGAGAGGAGGATCGATCTCTCCCAATCTCTAGACGCCGCTAGAGCCCAAAGGAAAACCTAAATCTAGAAGATCTCAAATTTCAGCGAAATTCAAGATGCCCTAACCCTAAGAAAACAAACTATTTAATACATATAAATCAAAAAGAAATCTCTAAACAATCCCTACATTCAAATTTCCCTCCTAACTCCCTCAAAAAACCTTCCTAAAATAGCTTACGCACGCCGTGCGTGCCTTCGGTGCGTATAGGAGGCGGAGAAATTCACCTTTGTGTTCGCGTATGCCGGTTCTGTCGGACCGGTCTAACACTACCCTCCTCCTATTAAAGTAATAGAACAATATTAGGCGAGCCATCTAATCACCTATTCTTTGTTGGAACTGATGAATCAGTAGGCAAAAATCTTCTGTCTCTAAACATGAGGTTCAGTTGTGATTTTATCGCAAGAAATTAGTTTCCTTGATGTGCTTTTTAGTTGCTCATGCTTTAGTTTTGGTGCCATTTGTTATTAGTTTATAATGTCTTATGATGGTTCCTTACAGGGAGAATGGCTCGTGGGGCACAGTTGCTGAACAGGCTTCTTGTGAAGTGACCAATTTGCAGAGTTTTTTTTTTCTGTATCAAACTACACTGTTTCGTTTGTAATTTACTTTTTTATGCTAATGTTCTGTTGTGCTTCTAGATTTGTATGCTTAACTTTCAACAGATATAGGCTTCATTTGGGATAACTTTCATACTGCTTCATGAAATCGCTTTCTATTATAAAAATTTTTAATTCAAGATATTTTTGTACTAAAAACTGTTTTAGATAGCAACAAAAAAGCTATTCCAAAGGAAGCCATAATCAGTTGCTTTTTACATTGTAAGGTAGATAGCATGTTTTTCGAAGTTGTGCGTCTATGACCAAGGTAGAGTAGGAAGTGTGAGAAAATGACCTACATGTTGTGTTTTTCTGCTTTCCTTCTCTCTTAGGATTTAGCTAAGCTTCTAAAGAATCAGTCTGCCATTGTGGCTTTATGGTTTACATGATTTTTTAGTCATTCTACTATCCTAGATTGCTGTATAAACGTATCAATATTATGTCTTGTAAGCTTGTAAAAGAATAAAAAAGGAAAAAAAAAATAAAATTATGTCTTGTAAGCTCATATTGAGAGATTAGAAAAGGTAAAAAAGGGTTGGGGTTTTTGTTCTCTCTTGTTTTTGGGATCTCTAATGACCTGGGTTAAATGCAACTCCTTGTAGACGAATTTTCTTCTGTCTTTTATCCTATTTCTTGATGTGGATAGCAGTAAAGCTTGATGTATCCGTCTTCTGGAAGGGTGTGGTGGTCAGTGGCATAGAATTGAATGTCTGGCCTGCGATTTGGTTGAGTTTGAGTGCTGTAGCTACAGTCCTGAACATGCTACGGCACCCCAGGTACTGTAGTTGTGACATTGCTACAGTTGAACATGGGAAGATTGTAAGCGGCAGAGTAAGTGCGAGGAAGTGGAAATATTTTATTGAATTTTCAGATTGAACTTTTTATAGGAAATCAAACTTTTAAATAGATAAGTATAACATAAATTGTCACTCTATCTAGAGAGTGTCAGCTTAGATGATTTGGTCATATAAAATGGCTGCCTTTCGATGATCCGGTTAGAAAAATAGATGTATTAGATTTGGCCTATGATAAGAAAGTTAGAGATAGACCTAAAAATACTTGGTTACAAAATATTAGAAATAACCTTTCTTCTTTATATTTAAATGAGAATTTGACTCTTAATTGAACAAAATAGAGAAAAATAATTCATATAGCCGACCCCATGTAGTGAGATAAAAGCCTGATGATGTTGTTGTTATCATCTGACATCATGATTACATTCCAAAATATCATCACATGCATTTGTAATAAGTAGATGGTTTCACTCCAGCATGTCATTTGATACTATAATTGCATTTCAAAAATACCCCTGCATGTTTTTACGATAAGTAGAGGGTTTCACTCTAGCGTGTCATCTGACATCATGATTACATTCCAAAATGCCCCCACATGCATTTGTAATAAGCAGAGGGTTTCACTCCAATATGTCATTTGATATTATAATTATATTTCAAGAATGCCTCTTCATGCATTTACAATAAGCAAAGGGTTTCACTCTAGTATATTTTGTGACACTACAATTGCACTTCAAAAATCATATCATGTACACACGTGAATGCATCGTGCAAAATGCATCTAACGGCATATACCCACGTAGGCCGTTGCAAGCGTGTTGTAAGTACACACGTGATGTCTGAGAATGCCGTGTGGGTTAAGAAATAAATTTATATTCGAGTCCGATCCTCTGTTGGCAAGTGGATCGAGTTGAAAGTGTTTTATCAATAAAAATGTAATAACACATGAACTCCCCGATGATGATCATGTTGAATGTAAATCTCAATCATATGAGATTATATATTTTCAAATGCTCATAAACTTTCAAAATCAAAGATATTTAAAATTAAAATAAATCATCAAATGCTTCAAGCAAATACCCATCCACCATTCGCAAAAGTTTGCCGAAGTTGACAAATCTAAAAACTACTTAATCTCACAAAGAGCTAATGTATAGTCGAGAATATTACTAGGATTCATTCTCAATCTGTTTGTTGCCAGTAAGAACGTGGTATGTGTCCTCTAACCGGTGGTTTTGCCGTCGAATGACACCACACTATGGGTTTCGCTGCTAAATGGCACAGTAGGTAAACCGTTATGAATAGGGCCTTTTGAATCGGATGGTTTGCCGCCAAATGGCACCATTATTTTACGATCATGATCAGAGCGCGTATGCTCCCTAATAACATTAATTCCTTAATATATGAATCAATAAGATATAAACGATAGGGCACAAAGTCCTCTATCAGCTAATGTGGATTTAAATTTGCTCCATTAGACAAACATCCACCCAGGTCTACAAGATACTTATGGCTACCAACAAGGATCCTTCTGTTAGGTTGGGTCGCAACTCCTTTGACTAAGTAGACTAGGGACGATGATGGCTCGGGATGATGGAACCATGAGATCTTGATCGGGCTCATCAAGTGCAAGATGGTGACATTTCAAATTTTAAATGTCAAAATTTTTAAAACCAGCCAATGCTGCTACTATATGCCGGATATCACGTATCTACAGACACAATGTATTCATTTGATGGCTAGTCTTAATCGAAAGTTCTCTCTTGTTATCGGGAGGGGTAATTAATTAAGGGGCTTGCACCTATATGAAATCAGAACTTAGATCATAAAGTCCTGGCAAAATGAGGGCGAAATCGATTGGCAGTGTCTTATCTACAAACCCAATTTACCTTCTAAAAAATTATCCCGGAACTTAATCTATTAAAACTCCCCCGAAAGCCACGGGGTAGGCTGGGGCCCGAATTTTCGGAGCCCACACCTCTTCATGTTCAATCATCTTTAGTTGAGAATTCCACCATCATTTCATAATGGCATTATTCCAGTTAGGCTAAGGCAATATTATCATGGGTGTTATACCTATACAATGCGAAGTCTCCATCTGGTTGATCAATGTATCCAGCTTCTTGATATTAATTGTTCCATCACAAATCGGAATCTCTACTTTGTTTGGCTTATACTTTGAATTGCCTCATCCTTCTTGAGTCACAATCATTTCTCCATTTTCATCCTCTCCAATCATATTTGCATTTGGATGAAAAGAGGATGAGTAAAAATGTAATAACACATGAACTCCCCGATGATGATCATGTTGAATGTAAATCTCAATCATATGAGATTATATATTTTCAAATGCTCGCAAACTTTCAAAATCGAAGATATTTAAAATTAAAATAAATCATCAAATGCTTCAAGCAAATACCCATCCACCGTTCGCAAAAGTTTGCCGAAATTGACAAATCTGAAAACTACTTAATCTCACAAAGAGCTAATGTCTAGTCGAGAATATCAATAGGATTCATTCTCAATCTGTTTGTTGCCAGTAAGAACGTGGTACGTGTACTCTAACCGGTGGTTTTGCCGCCGAATGACACCACACTATGGGTTTCGCTGCTAAATGGCACAGTATGTAAACCGTTATGAATAGGGCCTTTTGAATCGGGTGGTTGCACCATTATTTTACGGTCATGATCAGAGCGCGTATGCTCCCTAATAACATTAATTCCTTAATATATGAATCAATAAGATATAATCGATAGGGCACAAAGCCCTCTATCAGCTAATGTGGATTTAAATTTGCTCCATTAGACAAACATCCACCCCAGGTCTACAAGATACTTATGGCTACCAACAAGGATCCTTCTGTTAGGTTGGGTCGACTCCTTTGACTAAGTAGACTAGGGACGATGATGGCTCGGGATGACGGAACCATGAGATCTTGATCGGGCTCATCAAGTGCAAGATGGTGACATTTCAAATTTTAAATGTCAAATTTTTTAAAATCAGCCAATGCTGCTACTATATGTCGGATATCACGTATCTACGAATACAATATATTCATTTGACGACTAGTCTTAATCGAAAGTTCTCTCTTGTTATCGGGAGGGGTAATTAATTAAGGGGCTTGCACCTATATGAAATCAGAACATAGATCATAAAGTCCTGGCAAAATGAGGGCGAAATCGATTGGCAGTGTCTTATCTACAAACCCAATTTACCTTCTAAAAAATTATCCCGGAACTTAATCTATTAACTCCCTCGAAAGCCACGGGGTAGGCTGGGGCCCGAATTTTCGGAGCCCACACCTCTTCATGTTCAATCATCTTTAGTTGAGAATTCCACCATCATTTCATAATGGCATAATTCCAGTTAGGCTAAGGCAATCTTATCATGGGTGTTATACCTATACAATGCGAAGTCTCCATCTGGTTGATCAATGTATCCAGCTTCTTGATATTAATTGTTCCATCACAAATCGGAATCTCTACTTTGTTTGGCTTATACTTTGAATTGCCTCATCCTTCTTGAGTCACAATCATTTCTCCATTTTCATCCTCTCCAATCATATTTGCATTTGGATGAAAAGAGGATGAGTTGGTCCACTAGTCACAGTAGTGGTTGTTTGCATCCTCAGCCACTCCATCATGGTTGCCATTTGCTCTATCATTCTACTCACATGATTGATCAGCTAGATTTGTTATAGAATCATTATTAGCTATCAATTTACTTTCTTCATTTACTTCTTTCTCATCTTTCTATTAGATTTCACCATTCTTTGACAAGAAGCAGCTCTCCTTCTTGCCAAAATTTAGTGAGGGAGCAATCGAATTGTCTTGATGTTTTCTATTAGTCAAATTTAGCATAAATCAATTAAATTAGTATTATATTCATATCTCAAAATAAATTTAATGATTTTGAAATCTATCATGACAAAAAAATAATAATTTTTCCATTATTTTGATGTGTGCTGTTGGAAGATGAAGAGGCATCTTGTTAGGATTATATTAGTTATGAGGCTGGGAATGCTTGGAAATGCCTTGCTCTCATTTGAACCAGCAATGAGATTTTCTCAGGGACTCCTTGCTTGTCGCAAGGCTTTCTGGTGCAAGGCATACTTCAAATAATTAGAAGAAAACTATGTAAAAGAATAAACAGGTTAAAATATTAAGAAACGTTAATCTCATAAGTCTCCTGATTAATGAGATTTTATCTAATATAGTTATTTTAACAAGCTTAACTAAAATTCTTGGATGGTGTTCAAAATTCTGTAAGCATTCTATTGCTAAGGTTTTATTTGGGACTGCTTTCTTATAGCTTTATTGTTTAAATCATAATCATAGGTTTTGTTTCGTAATTGCTTTCTTGACAATTTTTAATTTTTTTTTTCTAAAGTAGTTTTACAACCTCCTTTATAAAAAATTACAGTTATCTTAAACGCATCATAAGATGATGACAACAATAACAACAATAAGGCTTCGTTTGAGACGGCTTTCTTATTGCTTCTTAAAGTAGTTTTTTAGTACAAAAATAAATTTTTTTGTACTAAGAAGCTGCTTTAAGAAGCAGAAAGAAAGCCGTTCTAAATGAAGCCTAAGTCTTTATTTCACTATGTGGGGTTAGTCTCTTTTTTGCTTTCGCAATTGTCTTATTAAAAGTCAAATTCTAATTTAAATTTACTAAACAATTATCATTTCTAATGCATTCTAATCCAATCTTCTATGTGAATTTTATTACTAAGATCCATTTGAATTTCATATCCTGAATTTCAATTAGATAATTATCTTAAATATAAATTTTATAATATTTAATTATAAAAAATTAATCATAACCACAATAAAAATTGAAGAGAGTACAACATAGGAAGGGGGCCTTAATTGTTTACTGATCTTGATATATGTGCAGGATAAAGAACATAAAAAGGTACAGCACTGTTTCTGTGGACAGATTTTACTGTTCAAGAAACAGTGTAGTTTCTGTTGACGATGGGTGAAGATGATATACTAAGGAAAAGATAAGAAGATTATCTTGATAAGCAAGTCACTTTTTTTTTTTAATAAGAAGAATTTTTTTTTATAAGGATTTCAAATTTCTCATCTATTTATAATCATTTATTGCAAGGGCCAAAGGTTCTATAGTGTGAAACTTTTATTTAATACTTGCTTACACATAGAAGAATGGTAGGAGATAAGGTAAAAATGAACATAGGAAACATCCCAAGGTGGCCATTACTTGCCTATTCAGTCTTGAATCACTCTGGTTTCGTTTGGGACGATTTTCTTTCTGCTTCTTAAAGTAATGTTTTTAGTATTAGAAAGCTGTTTAAAAAGAAGAATGAAACCCGTCCCAATCGAAAACTCGGTCTAAACGAATTAATTTTAATATTGCATGGTGTTCACATGAATTTCGTGAACTTTGACAGCAATAAATCCCTGCACCTGCCCTTCTTTAGAGGCTACAGACGTATGGAGTCATTCTTTCCTTTTTCTCCATTGAATTGTTGAGTCTCATCAAGCTCATCTTTGTCTGTCCTTGTTTGAAGAAGAGACAAACTGTGACTCAATTAAAATATGAAAATTGCTCCAAGTTGAGTTTACTCTTCATCACAATCATCTTTGGAATTATCTGAGTCAGGCTTTATGAACTATTTGGCACTTAGTTCTGTAAATCTAATTTATGCAAATCAACTTGATGCTATGTTTACATCAATTTTTTTTTTTTTGGGAAAAGTTTACATCAATTTAGGCTTCGTATATATAATCTTGCCAAAATTAGCATTTTTTTATTGACCATGAGGAAAGTAAGAACACTGCAAAACCTTCTACCTCTTGAGATGGGCAAATTATTACGTCCGGTGTCCGGATTCGTCCGGACACCAATCCAGATGCGCCGCGTCACCATAATAACTGGTCCCAGTGTATTTGGGTGACGTGGCGCATCTGGATTGGATGTCCGGACGTCCGTAATAATTTGCCCTTGAGATGTGCTGTACCGTTAAAGTGACATGTGACTGAATAAACATGATTTAAATTTGTGCCCATTGAGAAGGACTTGTGAGTACTATTTTCTATTTTGCTGACTTGTAAATCACTTTTTAGGGCCTCTCCAATCAAACTTTGTTCGCCCGTTTGCAGCTCCGGCGAGTGTCCACTTGAACAACATATAAAAATGCATTTTTTTTGCATTTAATCTTGACTATCAACAGTGCCGTGTCAATATTGACATCGCACTATTCAAAACACTATTTATTCACTCATTTTGATTAAAAATAAATATAAAATAGATCTGAAAAAGAATATATACATAATATTCTTTTTTGATGTTAGAACTAGAATTCAGTTGAAGATGAATTACTATTTAATATAATTATTACTATATTTTGAAGTAAAAAATATATTTTTTCGCGCTTATCTTTATCATTGCCTAATTCCATTTCATGGTGCAGACAACACTGTTCTTCCAGAACAAAAACTCTACCTGCTTCATGATTTTTGTCCAAATATTTCATGCAAGATTACAATAAATTTTCTGAGCCAAGTATGAATAATCATCTGAAAATGGCATTGATTAGAGATATGGTTCTCATACACTGATAATCACACACCATTTTGACTTCGACAAAGGATTTAATATTTGAAAACTACAGACAGAGACAAATCACTATGGCATTACATCAGTGTTCTTTCATAGCTTACAGTGCTTATAGACCAACTATTTCAGCCATTAAATGTGCAAGTGCTTTTAGACTGACTTATTTGGTTGGAGTAGAAACTTATTCTGTTTTGCTGAACAAAATTAAACCAGCTTATCTGCTGGAACAGGTTAATGTGGATTTAGGCTTTGTTTGAGATGACTTTGTCAGTGTTTTTTAAAGCAATTTTTTAGTATAAAAAATATTTTTGTACTAGAAAATTGTTTTAAGAAACGTACAGTAAAAAAGTCGTCCCAAACAAAGCCTTAGAATCAGATCGACTTGCAATCATAAAGCAAAAAAAAAAATATATATATATCATTTGATATTAGCATAGCAAAGTTGCCTTGCAAATAAGATAGCCACTTGACAACATAGTTATATTTGCCTTTGAAGCTTTCATGTGGTCTTTGGCATTAAAATAGGAAAACATTTATGGCAGAAGCTTTTAGGCCATTTCCTGTTTGGAGCACTTTAAATTGTGATAAATGATATTTTAAAGTTATCATGTGATTGAATATTTTATCTTTGATTTAAATTTTATTTCAAAAATAAATATTTTTATAGCTGTTTTGAAGATATATTATTGAAATAAGATATATAATTTCTTATGTATATTTTTATTATTTAAAATCTAAGATTTTGTTTGGATTAACTTTTTTATTACTTTATTTTTCCGGTCATAATTATAGTTTTTATTTAGCCATTATTGTTTTGCTAGTTTCAACAATTTTTTGCATTATGAAGTTATTTTTTACAACAATTTTAAAATAATTTACTTTCACTGCAGTAGATTTATTATTACTTTTACCAAAAAATTGCAACTGTCATAAACAAACCCAAAATCTTTGAATTTATCTATATATTATCTAAATTGTTAATAAAATAAAAGATATCACTAAAATTAGTTCATAAACTTGAAATAGTGGTCAAACAAATATTATTTTCTTAAGAATATTTTTCTTATCATAAAAATAATCAAAAAATTATTCCAAAGAAAATATAAAATACTAGTATTATATAAATAAATATTAAGGTTTTACTATTAGCTTTATAAAATTTGAATAGATTTATATGAAACATAGAAAGTGATATCATCAAAATAAGATTGAAATTTTAATTAAATTTTCTTATAAACATAATTAATATCATTTGTCATGATTCTAAAAAGCTGTTCAATTTCATGCTTAATTAATTGCACATCAAACAGTAATATCCTAAATACTCTTTGGATAAACCTAGATTTAAATCACTGTAATATACAATATTATATTTATTAGAATATTCTTGCCTCTGTGTTTAGGGTTTTAAATACAAGTATTATGGATTGATATTAAGAAATATGAAATAATATTTGATTTGATAGATTTCCTTTTTTTGGGTATTATAAATAAATAAATATATTATAAATGTAATAGATTTGTAATTTGGTTGCATTTTGTTTAATGAAATTAAAGGAAAGATAAATATATTTTACATCATAATTTTATCTTGAGTATTTGATTTGCTTGTAATTAGGATATAAATAATTAGATTTAGTTGGAATGGTCAATGCATACTTTACTAAGAATTTTTGTCTCTCTAATCAGTGAAACACATTAAGAAATTTTATGTCAGGCTCATTTTTGAGACTAAGGCTTCATTTGGGACGGTTTTTTTATTGTTTTCTAAAATGGAGTTTTTGTACAAATTTTTTTTATTTTTGTACTAAAACTCTGTTTTAGAAAGTAATGAAAAAGCCGTCCCAAATGAAGCCTAAGGCTTGATTTGGGACAGCTTTCTTCCTACTTCTTAAAACGACTTTTTAGTACAAAAATCTTCAAGCAGCAAGAAAGCGGTCCCAAACAAATCCTAAGGTTTCGTTTGGGAAGTTTTTTTCATTGTTTCTTAAAGCAGCTTTTTAGTTTTTAAATTTTAATTTTTTTAACTAGGAAGCTGAAGCAGTAAGAACCATCCCAAACGAAGCCTAAAATGCCACTTTCTCATAAATAAATTTAAAGTTTAATCTTCATCAATTACATAAAAAAATACAAAATATGTTTTTTTTATATTTTCTCAACTAAGAGTATATTTGGAATAGTTTTCTCAGTGAATAGCTTTTCAAATAGTAATTATAATTTTATTTCACTATTATTTTATTACTGTTTTCTCATTATATTGCAAAATTTCTATGATAAAAAATATATATTTTTCAATCAGAGTAGTGAAGATACTCAATCACATCAACTTCATAATTTTTAATAAGAAAATATTTTCTTCAACTATCAATTTCCACTTTTCATTTCCTTTCTATTGACTACTTCAAACAAAACAGAGCATATTATATGTAAAAAAAGGAAACTTATAAAAATAACAAAAATTCTTTGAATGAGAAAACAATGGCTTGTGCTGAGTAAACGAAGATATCACTATAAGTGCTAATAAATTTCATCTAACACCTAAGCTTTGATTGCAGAAAATTAAGTACAGCGACTCATAGAAGCTGCTTTCAAATAGAGCTTTGCCTGGATTCTCTGATCTGAAAGAGGCTTAAAAAAAAATCAAAACTTGTCAAAGATTGGATCTCAGAGATGCATTAATTTCCTTCATAAAGCTTTGACCTTTATTTTATCGTAGAACTGATACAGGGAGCCCAGTTACCAAAGAAGGGATTTTTATTTTTTGTTCTCTCTTTGCTGGAAAAGAAGCTCGATAGTCTTTTTTCTCCCTGCCATTAGTATCAATTCGAGCGAATTAACTTGTACTAATCTTATACTATTCCAAATAAATAACTCTTCAGCAAAAGTGCTTCATTTGTTCATCTGAAATTCCAATCATTCATGCAAGCTTCAATAAGACATATACAGCTTGAAGATAATAAAAATATACAGCACCGTCAATTCCCAAAACACTCTCCTCTTTTACACAGTATATATATGGTAAAAAGAGGTTGCAGGAGAGCTACACACCGAAGAGGTTGCAGAGGCTCTCCAGGAGAAGAACCTGCTCTTCGAGGGAAGATATGTATGCTTCTGTTCTTCGAAGGAGCGAGTCTGCGCCGGAGCTCCGGCCGCATCCCGGCACAATTCTCTTCAGCTTCCTTAGCTTCCTAATCACCAAACTTGTCACAGCTCTCTTCCTCCTGGCCCCAGCAGTTCTCCCTTTAGAAACTGAAGATCTTCTCCTCATCTCCAGTACTACTGCAGTCACACAATACCAGCAAGCTAGAAAAAGCAAGTGTGGGGGGAGAAGAAGAGGCTTTGCTGAGTATTAAATAGGCAAGAGATACATATGTTGTCTGATTTGTAGCAATGGTTGAGGCTTCGTTTGGATTTATTAAAATAGAGTTTTAGTAAAAAATTAAATTTTTTTATTAAAAAACTATTTTAAGAAGCACTAAAAAAGCTGTTCCAAATAAATCCTAAGACTTCATTTGGGATGGTTTTTTTTACGCAGCTTTTTAGTACAAAAGATTTAACTTTTGTACTAAAAAATTGCTTCAAGAAGTAGTAAGAAAGCCGTCCCAAATAAAGTCTAAATCTCACATATACCCTTTAAAGTGTGAAAAATACATATGTTGCCGACTATAGTTTGGTATATTACAAGGTTTTAAACTTACTCAACTAACAAAATTTAAGATACCTTTAAGAGGCTTGAATAATTGTTATTTCTTTTTTAAATTTAATATTTATTTCAGACAAACTTTGGATGATAACTGCTATTTATTGATGCACATGTGCACATGTAAATGACTAGCTAGAGATCTGGCTCTTTTGAATGGCTGTGAATTTTATTTGAGATGTCAATTATAAGTCATTAAGTAAGACATCTATCTGTTTCATGTATGCTAATGTAGGTATTAGAAGAGTCATTCTAATTGGAGCTGAGAATTTAGCTCGAAGATCGAACCGATTTAGCTCAAATTGAGCTTGTATTGAGCCAAATGACCCAAGTTACAAGCCATATTTTTGGCTTGGTTCGATTTCAAGCTAGGCAGGGATTGAATCACTATCAATTCAATATATATATTTGATATATCATCTAAAAATAATCTTGATTGGGCACAAATCTCGAGGCAAAATCAAGTTGGAAATGAACTTTCAAAATTAATATTGCGACCGTTCGTCGAACTAATCGTCTCGAAAATACGAACAAAACTACACCAAATTCAACTCAATCCGAGCCCAAATGGGTCCAAATCAAAGACCAGAAGTGCTTTTGGAAGGTTCAAACCAACAATTTGGATTACCAAACGTGACATGATTATAGTTGAATCGAGCGGCTTGACGAAACGAATCCAATGAGCACAAGATTGCTGAATTCTGACGTCGCTAAGTCATTTAAATGTCAAGTAAAATCCATGATCAAGGGAATCAGCATCAGCCGTCCATGCAAACCACTCTCAACTTACTCTTAATCTTTCTTCTATTTAATAGCTATGCCACTCTAGAAAATCTATAAATAAATCCTTTATTTCTCATGAAAAAGCGATCCAAAGCAAGGAAGCAAGAAGGAAAGATTCTCTAGCTATGCTTAATATAAAATTTTAAGATTTGTTACTTGGAATGAAACCTATTATATATGGTATTTATTAACTGGACTCCTCTAATTGTACCTAAAATGGTGTTGCAAGACTAGTATTTTTGATATGATCTCAAATTCTCAATAATAGTATTAGTTACCTATGCTTACCTAAATTTGCCTAAAGCCATACTCCAATAATTTTTTTTGTTGCACCTAAGTCTCTTTCCTATGACTTATGATTTAAATATACTTTTGGGGCTAGCATCAGTTAGCCCAAACTTTGTTATTGTACCTAAAATTTGGCCTAATTAGGACTTATACTTCAAATGTGCTTTGAATGCAATGATGGATGACCCAAACTTTTTTGTGTGTGCCTTATTTTGGAACAAATGGCTCATGCTTGAGGTAAACTTTGAAGGATAGTATTAGTTAAATCATTTTTTTTTCTAGTAGTGCTTACACTACATGAAAATCTCTCATTATCGGCAGTAATTTCTGGTGGTTTATAAAATTTCCGGCTGTTTATAAACCGCCGAAATAAACCGCGTAGGAAATGAAAACCGGCTGTCATTTTCCGGCAGCTAAAACAACCAGAAATTAATGAACCTAAAACTGCAGGTAATTATATTTATGACTTATTTTTATGTTATCTTTTTAGGTTGATATTTGTTGACAAAGATTTCTCTAATTTCGACTAAGTTTGGACCTCTAAACTTATGCTTGAAATAATCTTTCAAGGTTAGTTCATTACCTAGGCATTTATTGTTATATTTTAAAATTATAGCTTAACTTATACTAATTAATACTTGTTACAAGTTATTAAGATTAGCTTTAGTTCATCCGAAAACTTCCATAGTTCTACCTAAAGATGGACTTTACAATACATTCTTAAGGGGTAACGTCAAGAATAATTTCTTATCCAGACTTCTCTAGTTATGCCTAAGGTCAATTTTTGAGGTTTGTACTTGAGATGTTTCTCAATTTTACTATTGATTGACCTTGGCTTCCTCAGCTGTGAGTAAGATAAGACCTTTAGACTAGCTTTAACTTTCTTGATCATGATCCTTGACATGAAAATAGAGCAAGATAGGTTGGGCAAATAGTCTATTGGAGAAAAAGGATATATAATGATATACAATCACATCAATTAGGCAATAAGATTGCAATAACTTTATCAATCATGTATGAATAAAATATGGTGGTAAAACCTAGGCTGGGTGTCAATTTCGGGTCATGGGTCGGGTTCGGGTCGAACCCGGAATTGACCCGTCACTAGTGGGGTCAACCCGAACCCGACCCGTATTTTGCAAATAGGTCAGTTTTTCGGGCCTAAACCAGACTCACTTTGGGTTTGAGTTAACCCGACACGACCCGAATGACCTGAGGCCGTTCAAAAATTGCAAGTCTTCTGGTAAAAAATATGTCAATCTTCAATTTTCGGGTAAAAATGGGTCAACCACGGGTTTTAGGTTGTGTCAAATATTGACACCCCTAGTAAGACCTTATAAAGCACTGCGAAGAAATAATTGATTTCCATAGCGATATTTTTCGTCAACAAATTTACGAAGTATGTAAACAATTTATGGCTACAAATCCATGAGATTCAAAGTGAGGACACCAAATATGATATTTCCTTTGTAGAATACTAGCTAGCTAGCATTATAACAATCTTCTTGGTCACACAGTCTCTGAGCTATTGGGCATCTCCCCAAGACCTTGTTGAGCACTTCTCAAACTTGACTTCTCCTAACACTCATGAAATGAATTTTACTCGATATTATTTTTAGAAACCCTAAACATAAAAAAATATACATAAAAAATCATTTAAAGAGTGAAGTGATTGAAGACCGACAGTACTAAAACTTGCTCAAAAATAGTTCCCAAAAATGTGAAACATTACATCCTTTGAATCTAAATCCAAAAGCTGCATTCCAACAACTGATGAGACGATCATGCTCGCACAGCTATCACTCTCATCACATTCAATGTAAGCAAAACCAGAAAATCTTCACAAGGCCATAAATGCCATTGCAAATCCATTTGCTGATACATCATCAAATGATTTTTAGCAGATTTTTTATCACTGGATCGATCATAACATGACCAAATCGTGATTTTTATGACATTTTTCTGAAGCTGCAGATGCAGACATAGTTGATCAACTTCACGTATACACGAGAAATTATTCAATTCCGTGCGGAAATCAGACGATAAAGAAGCGTCCGGATGTGTGTACACAATATATGTATATATTGAGTATAATTTTATATATACTTTGATTTTTTTTATACACAATTCATAATGCTATGTACACTCACATCCGAATGCCGCGCCGAATAATTTCTAAGATACACAATAGAACCTTTTTGAAAAATTTAGAACAAAATTTATGATAATTGTCAGCACATGAGCTGGAACTTTATGTTTGTACAGCTAGCTGTGGTACGTACAGCCATATTATGAACTTCACGTGGAAGCGTCTGCATGGCTCCATGCACTGCACCAGCCATGGCGTCATGGGGAACAGTTCTCTCTCTGACTCTCTCTCTCTCTTTCTCTAAATGTTCAGAATATAAAATTCTCCTATATAACACCATCAGGCATCAGTCATTTCATTTCATCAATATATCTTTTTTTTTAAAATATTTTGATTAGTATAGTCAATTCTCTTAATATCTATCTATAATTGGTGCATGTATGTGTATAATTCATTGCACGTGTTCTTGTAATTTATGTGAAAGGTTAAGGCAAATTGTTTGAACTATGAATTGGACAAATTATCATTGATTGATCTCTGATAAGATCATCAATTATTGTACATAACTTCATGTTTCTCCACTGTGTCCCGTCCCACTGAATCTCTCTCTCTCTCTCATCCCATTGGATCTGATCTCTCTCTTCCTCTCTCTCTTATTTACCATTTTTTCTTTCAAGAGTATCTGAATTTAATAAAATTTCATTATTTATGCAATTATGTAGATGTAATGAGTTTTGGTTTCGTTTGAGATGACTTTCGTACTGTTGCTTAAAATAATTTTTAGTACAAAATTTTAAAAAATTTATTTAAAGAAGCAATAAGAAAACTATCACAATCGAAGCCTTTGTTTCAGTTGCAAAAGCAGATTTAAGCATTAATTTAAAACGGAGTAGGTACGTAAAACGAAATTGCATATTATAAGAAAGCGTGAGATGAATTTACGGTTTTAGCGAAAACGGAAAATCCACATTCTATTGAATGCGGAAAATAATTTTTGGTTTCCTTGTATTATATATTTAGTAAATTGTAAATTATTATTTCAAATTAAATTTATTTTTGTAAATCTTTAAGGAAAGCGGAAATATTGTTATCACTCTTTTATCACATATTATAGACCGAAAATGTTCATAGTGAGAGAGAAGTTATTTTCAATTAAATACATTTAATTAGAAATTTTAGAAAAATGATAATTTAAATTACATATTATATTTATCTTGTTTATATTAATATTCTTATTTATGTTCAGTCAAATTTATTAGCTCTAAAATATATTCTCCTTCTTTCTCCCTATCGGCCAATCAATTCCACACATGCTTGTTTAATAAAAGATTGGTCCACCATACAAGTCTACATATTAAAAACTCTAAGATATTTTGTCCAAATTTTATAAATAGAAAATATATTTTTTCTAAATAAATTGAATAAAATTGAGTACTATTTTATTCACCGTCATTTTTTTATTACGTTGAAATGAAATTTAAATATAATCTAAATTTTAATTTTTTTGTTCTAATTTTTTTTATTAATTTCATTGAGTTTAGATATAATATAATTTTAATCAAGCTTAACTAATTATATATTTGATGATGATAGTTTAAATATTTATTATTATTAATTTATAGATTTTAATCAAATATTAATCTATTTTCTAAATAATTATTTGATACTTTTATTATATTTACATAGCCAAGACCAAGAATATACATATTTTTTAAACACATAAGATACAAAAGGAATTAATAGAATAATATAAACTAAATTATCAAATAATTAAATAGATATCATTAAGTAAGTATTTCATTTAATTTTTTATTAATAAATTATTATAATAAAAAAATCATATTTAGTTATTTACAAATATAAATGAACAAACTAATGTTTAAACTTATTCATTAATATATCAATCATATTTTAAAACTTTTTCCCAAAGTTTTCAATTATATGAAAAATAACATAAATTATATATATATTATTGATGAGATAAATGAATAGAGAAGGACAGAACAAAGGAAAGCATGTGGGTGTCTCTTTCGCACGTGGGCAGCATTAAATAGGATGCACGTGGATATGGAAAGGGTAAGTGTACCCTCACATCCAAGAATTTGTAGTGTTATGGGCTACTGACCAATACCTTATAAAAGCTTAGGCCTACACGTGGAATAAGACAATTTACTTGTACTCATCCCCCTCTCCGGCTCTCTCGAGAGATTATTACATGTAAAATCTGAATCATTTGATTTTTTGATTGTGAACATTAAAAGTACAGTTATCGTTCACTGTTACGCTTTTACTGTACACTACTACGTTTTTACTATTTACATTCACAAATCCGAATGATTCTTTGGGTCCAGATTCCGCATGTAATAATCTCTCTAGACTTTCACCCATCCCTGCCCTTCATAACCTCATTATTACTCTCCTCAATCACTTTGGGCCCTTTGATTATTATAGCTTCAATGAAATTAAAACAAATAAAATATATTTTCTTAAGTGTGAATTTATTTCATTGGATAACATTACTATTTTTTTTTTTTGGGAAAAATTGGGGCCTAAGCCCATATCATTAAAACAAAAAGAATACATAATGTAAAATGATTACTACCATAGCTAACCAGTAGCAATCAACAAAACCTTATCAGCATCTAAAAAAGCTGCATAACAAGTAAAAAACCTATTACACACTATCAGCTTTAGCTGCAGAATTGAAAATACAAAAAGCATTACTTGTACAAGTAAAATAGATTAATCCTATCAAAAATAACAGCCCAACAGACAAAACTGGCTGCTACATAGATATTGCAAATCCCACCAATCAATAAAAAAAACTCCCAAGCCATCGAGAACCTGGACTCAGACATGAAAAAGATGAGCTCGATAAGATCCATTGTTCCCTGGTTGCCCACAGGCCATCCAAGGGAGGCAGATACGGGAGTAGCATCATAGTCCAGATTCGGCTTTCTGCAAAAGCACACAACGTTTGGACAGAAACCGAAACAGATCCCTCAGCAGAATCATCAATCCGACATCTCAACATTTTATAGCAGCTCCAGATAATACCGTGAGTACTTCCAGCCAACAATTCTATCAGAGATGTTTCTTCTAACATTAAAAGACAGAGTAGTTTGACAGTTAAAGACACTTCCAAATCTTCTACCATTCCTTTCTTTCCAAATGTGATATATAACACAGCAAATAGTCATATAAAAGAAGTATTTTACCCTCTTATTACCTCTGTATTTGCCTTTAATCCATTCAAATACTTGCATTATAGTGGGTCTATATAGAAAAGTTTTTAAGCCAGGGATGACTGCAGTGAGCACAGTAAAAGCAAAATCACACTCAAAAAACAGATGAGTGATGGTTTCATTAAAAGCATGACACAGGTTGCAACTAGCTGGCACATTGATATTCCTGATAATAAGAGCATCTGCAGTTTTCAGTCCACGGACTAAAGCCAGCCAAGCAAATTCAGAATGCTTAGTAATGCAATTTTTTGCCCAAATCGATTTATACTAATAGCAGGTTTGATAATCAGAATAGAATTCATCAATGAAGCTTTTAAACTTATATGAATTGATGTTTTTCCACAACAAACAGTTACCATCAGTAGCAGTAATGTTGACACCCTCAATGATATTTCTCATAGACATAGGAAAAGTATCCGGAAAAACTCACTGATTTCCACAGATTAAGGTGTCAAGAGTAATATCAGGGCAATAGCCCTGAAAAGAACCTCCCAAGAAATCAGTGATAGTGTGGTTGTGGCACCGATGGTCAAATTTGAGGGAAATAGGAGCAGATCGTGTAATGCTAAAGGTAAAGCAATGCTTGACATCCAGAGCTGTTTTGCTTATTGATTTCCAGAGTTTGGAAGCAAAAGCAGGAGGCGGCATCCAAGGAGATTTATAAACGCAGAGCAACCAATTGGAAAGAGGGGAGGGAACATTGTACATCCTGTAGATAACCGAACAGTTATAAGCATATTGTAGAGCAGAGATAGAGGGGATACCCAAGCCACCTTTATTTTTGGGTAAACAGATCTTGTCCCAAGTGACCATATGCAATTTTTTGACAGCCATAGATTCCCCAAAAAATAAGAATTTAGAGCTAGATCTCTTGATAAATTTGTAAACAGTTTTAGGCATAATAGATCCCCTGATCCAATAAGCAATAGTGTTCTGGATGGTGAATTTGATATATTGCATTCTACCCGTAAATGACAGCAGGCGTGCCTTCCAACCATTCATTTTCTTGTTAACAGAATCCATAAGGGGCAAAAAGTCAACAATTTTCAGTCTATAAAAAGATAGCGGGATGCCAAGATAGGTAATATTGTTGACAATGTTGTGAATAGAGAGGGCTTGACAAACCTCCTGAACATTCCTCAGATTCCTAGGAAACATAATGGAACACTTGTCATAGTTGATTTTTAGGCCAGTAGTATTAGCAAATTCCGTAAGAATAGAAGCCAGGATGCTACAGTTCTCAGTAGAGGCCTCACCAAACATTAAGACATTGTCTGCATACAGCAAGTGAGATAAAGAGTAATCATTATGAGAAATACCTCTGAAGCCCCTATTCTCTAGGAGAGTGGAAAAGGCATCCATCACAATACAGAAGAGATATGGACTAAGAGGGCAACCCTGTCTAAGTCCAGCATAAGAAGAAAAATAACCCTCTAAAGTCCCATTAAGAAAAATGAAATAATTGACATCCGAGATACAGACTTTAATCCAATTAACAAAAAGACTAGGGAAGCCTTTCTGTAACATTCGCTCCAACAAAAATTCCCGGCTTACAGAATCAAAAGCCTTTTTGATGTCCAGCTTGTCACAAAAGTATTTGCATCCCCTCTTCTTACCAGCATAAAATAATAGATCATTTGCTAATAAAATGTTATCAGTAGAAACTCTAGATTTAACAAAGCCGGCTTGATTGTCCTTGACAATCACATTCATCACAGGTTTCATTCTTTCAGCAAGAACCTTTGCAATGAATTTATAAAAAACATTACATAATGCAATAGGCCTATAATCAGAAATATCAGAAGCATACTTATGCTTAGGGACAATAGCCAAAGCAGTAGCTTTAACCCCATTGGGCATATAGCATTTTTGGAAAAAAAAGATTTAACAGCCCGACAAACCACAGGGGCAATTATGTGCCAAGCAGACTTATAGAAGTGAAAATTATACCCGTCGGGCCCAGGAGCCGAATTAGATTTACCCGAGAATACATCATATTTCACTTCTTCATCTAACACCAAAGAAGTGAGACAGGAAGCATCAGACATAGGCAGAGTGGACCCAACAGGAAAAAGAGTAAAGTTCATATTAGAAGGAGCAGGAGGGTTATATAACCCTTGAAAAAAGTGAATAATCAAGTTAACCACATCAGATCTAGAAGCCGGGTTAGAATTAGCTAATAAATTAACCACAGAGTTGGAGGCATTTCTTCTAGATCTAATTTTAGCATAAAGAAACTTCAAGTCATCCTCCCCGTGCCTGATCCAATTAACTTTAGCCCTATGAATAGCCCAAGAGGAAAGCATAGAGTTAAATTTAGAGAGCTCCACAGTGCATGTTTTGTAAGTGTGATTAATGGCTACACTATTAGGATCCTCCTGCAACTTAACCATCAGGTCCAACTGCATGGCATTCAGACCATCCAAGTGCCTCGAAACAGAGGAAGAGGAAGACCAAACCTGACTTTTAATCTCCTTCTTAAGCTGTTTTAAGGACTCCATAAGGTGGGAGATAGGGTTTCCCACACAAGGTTTAGAGATAATATCCAAAATAAAAAACCAGTATTGATCAAAGTTAGTCTAAAAATTCTTAAAAAGAAACCGATGATGCCTTTGTACTGTCATACCATGATTGAGTATGATCGGGCAATGATCCGAACAGGATGGACTTTGGATGGCGTAGTAAGAATTCATGAAGGAGTTCAACCAGCATTCATTGACTAGGACACGGTCAAGTTTGATATGTATAGGATTGGTAGTGCGCTGATTAAACCATGTATACTTGAGTCCAACAGAGTTTAAGTCCACGAGACTATTGTTAAATATCATATTGTTGAAGTCTAACAAAGAAGTATGATTGATAGCATTGCCACCAGACTTTTCATGTGCGTAACGACAGCAGTTGAAGTCCCCAATTAAAGCCCAGGGGAGATCAATAGAAGGAGATAGCTGAGCTAAAGAGTCCCACAGAACCTTACGTTCAATAGAATGGTTGGAAGCGTAAATAGCAGAGAGATGCAACAGAGGTTGTGAACCGACCCATACAATACCCGAAATAATCTGGTCCAATATGTAGGATGGCTTGAAGCTAAGTTTAGAGGCGTCCCACTTTACCCAAATCTGACCGGGGGAAGATAAGGTAAAGTTGTTACAGCTATCTTCATTCAAGAACAGAGAATGAGATGAGTCGAAGAAAGGATCTAGAAGAGAATTAGAGTTAATTCTATTTTCCAGAATGCAGACCAAATGTAAATTGAAAGATTTTATGAGGCGCTTGCAGCTCAAGACTTTATCAGGGTGATTGAAGTCCCTAATGTTCCACGCTGCCATGGGGGGGAAGTACATTAGGAATGTGAAAGGGCTTGGGGCTTTTTGCTCTGCTTACCCCTAGCAGGTTTTTTCGACGCCACACTGGCTTGAGTTTGCTTTCCTTTGTCCACAATCTTAGCATGACCGCAATCTTTGGAGCCCATTTTATCATCCAATCTCTCATCTTGGTGAGAGGATAGTTCTTCTTCAGAATTCAGGATTTCAAACTTGTTAGGAGATATTATGTCTTTAGAAGTTGAGATGTTTTTAGAGGTGGAGGATGAGGAGATAGTCTCATGGGGAGAGTTGAGATTGGGGATACCCGATACCACAGCGTCAGCTTACAAGGGAAGTTCCGTAACTGGAATAACACCAGCAGCAGACGGAGGTGGAATATTTAGGGAGGTAGGGGAGTGAGGTTGGAAATGCAAGTCTTGCCCTATAGCATTTTTGAGGATAGAGGGCTGTGAAGAAGAAGGGGCATTTGTGTTTATTTGGTCAGGATTTGGCTGTTGTGGAGTGGAGTGACTTAAATAACCAGAGTTTTGTGGTTCTGAGTGAGTTTTAGAGGGCGGAGGTCTGGAATGATTCATATTACTGGAAGTGTTTATGGTGGGGCTTCCTGCTGTAACTCCTTCCTCTCCTCCCATTATTAACTCCATCCTGAGCTTTAGATGGAATTTTCGGTTTTGTCGGGCATATGTAAGAATCGTGCATTAAAGACTTACAGTGCTCGCAGGGATTTGGACGCCATTCATACTGCACTTTCAGGGTGACCACATCACCATCCAAGGAAACACGAATTTCCTCTGGGTAAGTAGCAAGATTGTCAACAAGAACACATACACGAGCGAATGTAAGCCTAGTCTTCTGCTCCGTCAGCTTATCCGCGGCCAAAGGAATACCAGTTTTGCTGGCTATGCGAGAAATACCCTCGGAATTCCAGCATGCAAGCGGGAGGTCGTGGATTTTCACCCAAATAGGAACAGAGGAAAACTCTTCTTTTACAGGCTTGAACTTTGGGTGCCACTTTTGGAGGACGAATGGCTTGCCAAGAAGAAACCAAACTCCACGCGACCACGCCATATCTAGGTCTTCTTGGCAGGAGAATCTGAGAAGAAAAAACCCCTCATTTAGGGATAGAAGCTGCAACGATCCCTTTAAGCTCCAGGTTTTATTAATAGCTCCCAACAAGGCCTCATAAAAAGGTCGGCGACCTATCGAATAACCAATAAGACATAGCTTCCAGTCTTCACCCCCTTTACTCAACCTATCACCTGAGAAGGGAATGATCTCTGGTTCCGACGGGTGGTGAGTAAAATGGAAAGCTTTAGGAGCTGAAGCATCCGGAGCAAACACTTGATTCCAGTTCCTAGGCGAAACTTGAGCCACTCCTCCAGACGAGGAGCCGAGAGGAGGAAACTCAGAAGAACAGGGGAAATCTGCCATAGAAAGAACGAGAAAAGGAAGAAGTCCTCCGGCCAAGCCGGAGGAGGAGAAGGCAGAAAAGAGGTCAGCAGCAGAGGGCGACGCTAGGAGGAAGGAACCCTAGAGCACCCCTTCAGATATCATCTGATAACATTACTATTAGTATTTAAACAAAATGTGTAATATTTATTTGCATTTGAATTATCAAATGTTGTAAATTTTGCATTTTGCGCATAAAATACAATTTTATGTATGATATGAATTGCAAAACAAAAAATTTTGTAATGATTAAATTGCATGACTTTGCAATATTACAAGTTGATTTAAATTTTTGTGATTTATATTAGATGTTTGATATAGGTGTTTACTTTTCTCTTTCTTATGAGAATTATTATCAAATAATTAAAATACCTCACATTTTCTTGACTTTTGATATTAGCATGTAATACATTTGCTACTTTTGAGATTTATATTACTCTTTTAAAAATTTTATTAGCTCTATTAAAATTAGGGTCACACTAAAATTAAATTCAAATAATTTTGGTCTAAGTCATGAAGGCGTATAATGTTGTCATATATTTTAGCAAAAGATGAATTTTCTTTGATAAAAAATAACCACTACTAAATTTGTTTGCAAATATTATTTTTAGATTTATATTTGGGATAGTTTTTTATTGTTTTCTAAAGCAATTTTTTATTATCAAAATTTCATAAAAGCAGAAAAAAAAGTGGCCAAAAGCAATCTCAGACGAAGCATTTGGCTTCATTTTGGGAGAATTTATTATGTGCGGAGAGCAGACGCAGAACACCGTCCGGAGACTAACCAGAATGCGCCACAACAACAATACCGAGTAGTACCGAGTGCGGTACCGAGCAAGGATGACGTGGCGCATTCTGGTTGGTCTCCAAACGACGTTCAACATCCACACCAAATAATTAACCTCATTTGGGACAACTTTCTTACTGCTTTCCCAAACAGCTTTCTAATAAAAAATTTTGAACTGAAAAACCGCTTTAGAAAGCGGTAAAAAAGTTGTCAAAAAAAAAAATAATAAAAACTTAATTGATTTTTCCTCGCATGAAAAGCTTCTTCTAAAAGAATTTGAATGTAAAACAAGACTCAAATAATTTTTTTGGCTTGAGCTAATTTGGCATAATGAAATTATTACCTATCTTTTGTTCATCAATATTATGAAGTTACAAGCACGACCAACTTTATTTTTATTTATATAGAAGAAGGCATTCAATTAAAAATCTACTAAAGATAATGATCTACTATGTTAATTAAGATTAAGGGTCATTCATATATTAATGTGATTATGTTGCTATCAAATGTGTTGTCGGCCACATGTTTGCTTTAGTACAAATTTTAGGCACGAGGAAGTAATTCATTTTGTTTTTTATTAAAAATTGAAAATAACAATCATCGAATTGGTACATCATATTCTAGAAGATAATTCATTATACATTTCCACTATGAATTATTCTTCTTCCACTATGAAAATTGATTCTTGTAACTCACTTATATTTACTTATATATACTTTAATAATTGATAGTTGTGTGACACATCTATCACTTACATCTCAAGGCATACTATTAGGGGTTCAAACAAGTCAAGCCGACTCACGAGCCTACTCGAACTAAACTTGTTAATGAGCTCGCGAGCCAAGCTTATTGAGCTTCGAGCTCGAGCAGATTTTCAAGCTCGTTTGATTATGGAGCTAAAGTTCAATTGAGATGAAGCTCGGCTCAATTACTCGTCGAGCGGCTCAAATAAGGGAATAAACGGAAGCTTGGGTGCAATCGCATGGAACCGGGAAAGCAGAAGCGGGATCAAAGTGAGAAGAGAGCCTTAAGCCTCGTGAGTTCACACCCATCGCTTCGAGCCAAGCTCGAGAAAGTCATTTGAGCTCAAGTCGAGCTCAAGCTTAAGTTTGAGATCACGATCTGGCCGATGAGCCGAGCTCAAGTTAAGCATGACTCAAACTCAACTCGACTCATTTGCACCCCCACGTGAAGGTCCAAAAACCTTTTTCAAAGCTTCAAGAATTATAGAGAATTATCCTAATGAAATTAATTAGAAATTAATTCTTAATTTTGAGAAGATTACTTTATTCACACCTTGTTCAAATTTTCATTGATTTTGGAAATGAAAGGCGGACAAGATCGAAGCCTTCTTTCACCTAAAATTGACCAAATGGGCCCTCCCCATAAGATGGCCCATTTGTCCCTACTCGAATTAGATTGGTAGATGCATCATCTCAGCAATTCAAGGAAAACAGGCCATTACTTAGAGGAATTTATGAGAGTAGTTTTAGATTTTTTATTTTTTTATTATACGTATTGATTGTATAATAAAGAAATAGATGGTAAGTCTGATCATTCAGTTTAAAAACCCATGGCCCTCTTAAACTAGATGCATAGTCCTAATAATAACTTATATGATTTATATATTAATTGGTAAATTTAGTGTACAATAATAGAATCAAAACAACACATGGCTCAATTCAAAGCATCATGTGGTAATACAGGAGGCAACGATGTGGTACAAAGCTTTAATCGTACCACATCTTTAATTTTTGGAGTCTGAAATATTTTTCAGACAATTAAATAGCACACTTTCCAAAATGCAATTTACCTCGAACCAGACAACTTTTAGAGCAAGGTGGTTAGTTAAAAAAAAGAACGAAGTCACCCAAAATTAATTTTTTCTCTCTAGCCGGCTGTCTTAAAGGCGAAATGACTTTGAATAGCAGAAAATAGTATTTTTAATATTAAAATTTGGTCGAGCGTCGTGACGCCCAACCATGCGTGCCACATTCCTCCCACTAGGAGCCCTCAGTGCCGCAACGCCACCCTCAATGCCGCGGCATTGAATTAATTTGTCAAATTCCGAATTCCTTAGTGTCGCGGCACCACCTATCCCAGCGTTGTGGCGACCCTGGGGAAATTTTTTAGAATTTTCATAACGCAAACACATTCCCCATGACTCACATTAGAACACATGCAGACTTTCACATACATGCAAAACATTCCCATACACAATCAGAAGGATTAAATGCAGAAATGAGGTTGATTATCCTGGATCAGATCAGGTAAGAACATGTATAACTATATACTTATTCCAGAGGCACATTACAAAAATATTTCATACTTTAAAGCATAAGCTGAATGCAGATTATCAGAGAATCAAACATAGTACAGTCTAATAGATTGTGCACAGAGAGAGAAGCCATATGTATCATGGGAGATGAGTTCTATCTTATAAAAGAAATTAAGTCATGCAGCTCTTGACTCTTTAAGGAGGAACCCAAAATTAGGACTAATATTTTAATGAGTAGTTAAGTATCCCAAAAAGATTGAAAGAGGGTGTTTACAACACCTCAAAAACTAGAGAGAGAATGCTCAAGCTAAACTCATAATACCCAAGGTAGGTATAAGCTTTTATGACTAACAAAAGTGGGAGTTGGAGTTACAATACCATATATGGTGATTACCTTACTAATTCAAATGTGAGTACCCAAAACATGGATTTATTATTCTGTGCGGAGTCCGAAGGGCGTCTGGAGACCAATAAAATTGCACATGTCACCCCATTGTTGGGTACCCAGCTCGGTACCTGCAATCGGTACCGCTGGGTACCCAACGCTTAACCGGACAGTTCTCCCGTCCGGCGCACGCATAGAATAGTAGCTCCAAAACATGAGAGTGGAAGTTACAATAACATCCATGATAAGTGCCTTCTAATGCAAGTAATAGAGATGTGTGAGACTACTCTTTGACCCCCTGAGAAGATGCTCATAGAAAGACTTACATGCTAATCATAGGAGGTTGGGAAGTCTAACGGTATGTCTTACATCTTATAAAAAATTATTTATGTTCTAAGCTATGTAAGCTTTGTAGGTGGCATCATAGATCACATAATGTAGATTAGTCCTAATAATATTGGATGAAGGTTAAGGTAGTTTTCAAAACTTACTACCTCTGTCAACTTTTAAGAGTTCGCTGACAGTTAATTTTTCCAATTCTGCAACTTTACTTTGCCATGCTAATTCATTAGGTAGCTGCAAATAATGAGATAATCATCATCAAGAAGATGAAAAGACAGCAGTGAAACCAATTTATAGATTGTAAGACATGACAAGTTTCAGCACATTTTGTATGAGTGACTTCATCGATATAGGAAGTTTAATTACAACAAGATTATCAAATTCAAAAAAAGAAAAGAACTGTCTTAATGCAATAATTTTTTAGGAAATGAATAATCTAAAATAACGGACGCTTTTGGACAAATATATTAGCAGCTACATGCTTAATACCAAATTAAATACCGGGTGACTGACAAAATTGTGCAATCGTGTTGAAAAATAAAACAATATCCGTACCAAAAAGTAAACCAGTCCTACTATCTCATGGCAAAATTTTCCATCACACGTAAAAATGTAGTGTTTTGATGGCAAATGTCCTCAGCTATAGGTCTGCAAAGAAATTTGCAGTTGAATACCGGCTATTGCCATCCATTCTAGTAGAGCCTGTCAAATATGCAGAACATAAGGGTATAATCAGTTCACAGAGCAAAAAAAAAAACTTTTGTTTCAGCTTTTGGTCCTCCATTTCAGCTGAATCCGAACGGTTTTAGCAAAAACTGGTTGTATAAAGCAATCGCCTCACCAATCTATCCCAAGATAAATTATTCTGTGCGGGCGCCGAACGCGGCTCTACATCCGGAGACCAACCAAAATGAGCCATATCAGCAATACTGAGCCGCGGTACCAAGCAGTACCGAGCTGCGGTACCGACTTGGCTCTTTCTGGTAGGTCTCCGAATGGCGTTCGGTGTCCACACAGAATAATTTCTCCTGTCCCAGAGGGCTGTTTAGCTGGTTGTATTTGCACATACAAGAACAGACCAAAATATGGGACTCTGGCATGCACTGAAGTGTTAGGGGAGACAGCCTGCTTTTCATCCCATTTCAATAAAATTTTATTTGCTTCAATATATATATATATATATATATATATATATATATATAAAGTAGTAAAAAATAACCAAAATTGACTGAAAATAATACTAAAATCAAAATTAAAATAGAATATATGATCTTGGATAACTGGCTTTTATATGTACTTAGAGGTTTTTAAAACTTTTATTACTCGCATATTAATTCAGCAGAATAGGTCAAAAAAAGTGGCACTTTGATTGACTAAAAGAAAACCTGCTGCTAGCTCCAAGGATATAGATTGGCGTACCTTTTGCAGGCTGGCATGGAATAAGATCCATGTCCATGTCATCACTATCCTCACTATCAGCTTCAACTTGCTTGATGTTTGGCTCGGTTTGATTATTATTCAAAAGCTCTTCAACGTCCCACAACTACATAAGCAGAAGCACAAACTGAAAAAATCAACGCTCAAAAGAAAGATTTTTCTTTCAATTATTCAGCAAACTAAAGATGGCTCAAATTGGTGAAAATCGCTCAAAAATATCAATATAAGCTCTCAAGTTTTTTTCTTGCAGGCTTACTTTCCTTGCACTCCGCTCTCTTTTACCGTTCATGACCAATCTCAGTTACCCGCCTTGTAAACAACTCTCTTAAACCAACAAACAACAAATAAATCTTCCTTCACCCGCAACAAAACATCAACAAAAAAAATAAACATACATGTAAATAGTAACAACGCCTACAATACAAGTTCGTTTTTTATTTCCATAAATTTTTATCATAATATTTCCATACACCAAGTGAACATAAGCAACATGTTCAATGGGGGCAGCAAAATCAAACCATCTCCTAAGAAAAGATCTGAGCTGAATAGTTGAAACCATGATCTCGACCATTACTTCGCTCGACGGGATGCAATCCAAATGAATACTTAACTAAAACTCTTGAACAGATGCCCAAGTAGCATTTCAGAGAAAATTCAAAAGATTTTTTTAAGTGAATGTACATATAGGGCTCATAGTAGAAGTTGGTCAGCCATATAACCCAACCAAACTCCTTGCAAAGCTCAAATGTTCGACATGGATCAAATGAGAACAAGTAACTCATCCGTCAGAAACTAGATAAGGGCTAGAAGAAATGACACATTAGGCATCATAAAGATGATTCAAACCTTCTTCGACACTCAAAGAATGCCATAAACGTCAAGATAAGCTCCACAGGCAATGACAGGAACGTCCCTAATATTGGCTATGCATGTCCTTGACATGATGAATCGAAGTGATGATAGATCTAGAAATCATGGATAAAACACATTTTCATGTTTAAGCTATAGCAAGAACATTTTCTCATCTTTCTACTTTGATTCACTAAGATCTATCAAACCCTTACCTATGAAAAAGGTCGTTCCCATAAAGAGGCAAATAGAATTGATGGATCATCACAATGTCAACTTTGGCGCCTGTACTAGCACCATCTTTGCCTCCACTAATGGAATGTGCTGCAAAGTTTGTGGAGGGGCTGACAGAGTACCTCTCATCAAGATAGGAGTAATGCATTGACAACCTCTATAGTATGTAAGGCTCGAACAAACATTGTTGTTTAAGGAGAGACATAAGAGAGAGTGTTCATCATAACAATAGCCAAGCTCTAGAAAATTTCACCTTCTAGCAATTTTGTTCTTACTTAAGTTCCACCTTCAATGCATGTTTCACCCAAGATTCAACCATTATTTCAATTATTGGGGGAAGCTAGGAGCTAAATATCATTGATTAAATTTGCATATAACAATTACCAAGCTAGCATTGACATGACACAATATAAAGCATTATGTGAGAGTAAATATTGATCACCTCTATGTTGGTACCGACAAACTTTGGAGCAAAGTTGACCGAAGAAACTATCGAAAAGATAAAGACGACTAAATAATGACTTCAGATAGTATAGGATAGTTAATACAAATGCCTCGATACAAAGCATGGTTATGCCCAATAAGAAACTGGAGATTAATAGTTCGCTAGGTACATGAAAGGAATTGAGCATTCCAACCAAGTGAAAAACTTAAGCCACGTCTTTTAAGAACATGTGAAATATTGAGTAGTTGCAAATTTGCAATATCAACTTCTCTTACCACCACTTTTAAATCGAGTGCATAATTTATTTCACATTTTCATGCTTAAGCATTATGTTACAAACCAACGCGTTTACTTGTAGTTAACTTGAACAAGATGCATGACTTGATTTATGAAGTATTATATAAGATATCAGCATGACAAAAACAACCACATAGCAAGGAATTCTAACGGACGAAGTGTTATGGAAAAACCAGACCAACTTGAAGGCAACATCGTAATTTAAGTAGGCATGAGGAAGAAATCTCCTCAACTATTCAAAATAATAGTTTGGATTTATATAACAAAATTTCCTAAAGGAATGGAAAATGTAACCGCCTAGAATCTTTCTACATAGAACCCCCTTGTGATCCAACATAAATTGGACTGATTAACTCAGTAGAACAATTGTTTAGAACCATAGCCAACTCAATTTAAAGATAACCAAGTAGATTGGGTAAAGGGTCACCTTGCAAAGCCAATGGACCAAGTTATGAGCCTAATTGAGCAGAATTGAAGAGTGACAAGTTATTTTGGATAAATTTTGACAGCGGCATTTGTGCTAGGCGATGGAAATCCATTCAAGATAGCTCGGGAAACCTAGCCGAGTAGAAACAATAACAACTAGGTTTTTTACTTTCAACAAATGAAAAAGAATATTCAATGATCCCCTCTTGTTTGTAACTTAAACTAAGAATATGCAAATTATTGTTAAAAATAGCCCATAAGGTGTCAGTTCTGTCCTGACGACTAGGAAACATTATCCGCTATCTTGCATGCTAGTCGAATATCAAACAAACAATCAAACAGCCCTTGATTCCTTACTCATGCTTTCTATAGAAAATTAGATGCCCTAATAGCCACAAGTTAGGGATACATTATCAAAGTGAGCAAGAGATCTCCAATGAAACGAACAAGAGAGTGCTTAGATAGAAATCAAACTTTAGTATTTCATGCATATGTCAAGTAGGAGATCCTCAACTCATCTTTGGCAATCTATCTTTGCATAAATGGTATGAACTTTCCATGGTTTTGTTACCTTTGGCATGGGCATGAACAACAAAATGGTATGAATAGATGCAAAATAGATCACTCTCATTTTCATGAATCCCTTGCACTAGCATTAATAATTATTGATTCCTATATGAGTGTGCGAATGGACTGATAATATATCCATTAAAGTGGAAGCAGGTGTGGCACAGACCTCTACGACATAATATCACCAATGTGATATGCAGCATTAATTTATAGCCAACATTGTGTGATATTTGGCATTGATGCTCACTATCAATGTTATGTGATCTTTGAAATTGCACCCTTGTCTTCTTCAACCTTGTTGATGTTATGTGATCTTGATAAGATGCTTATTTAGTAAATAATAGAATCATAAATTTCTAAATAAAGATAGGCTGTATGTGTAGGATTGCTTAACTAGTCGTGCAAGGAATCTAATCAATAGACTTGTTGCTGAGTAGTTTTATGACAAGTCGACTAGACATACTTGTTAATTATTTGAGCCTACCTTGGTCCCTTTGATAGATTTTCCTGTGAATCTACTAATTTTGTTGTTACGCATCTTCCAATGAGTTCTTATCATCTCTGCAGATATTTTACAATTATGTAATGGGAAGAACATGAGCAAGGTGCATAGAGAAGAGGCTAGGCTTAGTTGACCAACCTTAAGCAATTATTTCTATGTTTTATATGGTCGATCAGTTGGCTTTTTCCTGTAATAATGAGCGTTTTGTAAGTACTTTGTGTAAAATTCTATTTATGGCGATTTGGCATTATCTATAAATCGTCCAAGTATATTTCTTATCAAATCGAATACCTTTCTTGCTCATTTATTTTAAGTTTTCTATGTCACCCAACCTCTTTGACTTTCATCTTCTCTCACACAGTGCTTGGTCAACTCAACTAGGTGGTTGACATGCTCTTGTAATAGCTAGCACTATAAAACGAGTGGATGTAAGATTCAACAAGGAAATTGGACTATAGTGCCAATAAGAGATTCTATCTTGACTACTTAGAACATAAACCTAGACACATAGCATTCAGATACATCTATAAATTGAAGCCGACTCATCTTGACAAATCAATCTATAGCTTGAATGACCAAATTTGGTATTATTGATGTACTTATTTCCTTCTCAAGCAACTCTGCCATCTTCTCTGTTGAATTCATAGTGATCCCAAATTCGAAGTGTTAGTCCAAGAATTTTTGGATGAGGGGCACTTCTGTAATTTAAAGGGATGGAAAGACTCAAATACAATCAACCTAAGTATTGGATTCCTTTTAGCCAACTTTTGTATGCTTATTTTGCTTCTATTTGACTCAAGGTGACTCCATAGGCATCATGATGACCCATTTGATCTGAGTGGAATGGGTAGGCTTTAAGATTAAAGAATTGACTGAATAATGCCAAGCCCTCTCTAATGGATAGTTTAGGCAAGTTAATCATAGCAGAGTGGAGCAATGATGCAGCAAAGCCAATAAGGCTAAACTTCAGCTTAGTGAATTACAATTCTTGTTGTCAACAGAACCTTGAGTGATTGAGCTTGGCATCAAACACCAATTTGACTAAATTGAATCAATCTGGCAACATGTCTCCGATCTCTTTGAAGATAAATGTAGGGATGAAATGCAATCTTGTAAGTGGGAGGATCAACATCACATATAATGGAATCAAAGTTCAAGTTATATCGTTATTAACTAAGGATATAAGATGATATCTCAAAATGGATGAAAAGGAGAACATAAAACATAGAAAAAGCAGCAAAAGAATGTGACATCAACAATTAAGATAGAACTTAAAACTAAAACCAAATGCCTAAAACTAATTTAAAATAAATTAACACAATCAAAATTGAAATTGCCATCACTATAAGAATCAAAACCTTGTGAAATTGAATACAAAGATATTAGTCAAAAATAATGAAAATGAATAATAATAAAAACAATAGAGAATAAGGAAAGCTAGGAGACCTAGTATTGTCAATAACCAACTATATATATGCTATGTTTTAAGGGTGAATCAGAGACGTCAAAACATTTCTTAACAATTTTAAAAATATTATGCTAATTGTTGAAATGTTTGACAATGTCTTGGTATATCAGAGTTGTGAGTAAAATGAGCGTCAATGAGTGCTACACAACTTGCCAAATCATAACACCCCACCAAGATATGTTCCATCACATTTTAATAAATTTGATTATACATGTAAAATCAAATCAACCTAAAAAAAAAAAATCAACCTCTTTTATTCTCACCTTTAACATTTGATCATGTGATATGCTGCCGAGAAATTTTCTGTCATAGGAAAAGGCTGGCAACAAAAATAAAATAAAATAATCAACTATGCTACCTTGCTATTTTTTCTACAATGATGCAAGACATTATAAATTTACCAAGGCCTTCAATTGGATATTCTGAGTGTTCTGCAAGGGGTTGAATAATTCTGTTTGGCAATATGCCCACCAATCTAAGAAAAAAGTGCAAAATAATTACTAACGGCTATAGGTGAGAAAAAATAATTAAAATGTATAATAGTTCAACAGTTTAAATGCAAACCTTATAACTCCATCTTCTGACCCAGAAATAAGAGTATCTTCGTCAAGCTAAAATAGTCGAGATGAATTATAAGGCTTCCTGCATGAGGAATATTCAACTAAATCTATCATTATGAAGAAATAAAAGGCATCTTTCATGTACCTTCAATAATGTATCGACGGACATAGGGTGCCCAAGAAGACGATCACTGCACATAACATAAACACATAATGAGAGAAAAATTAAGTTTGTAGTTGTAATAAGACTTCCAAACATTTCCCTAAACCTAGGTAGAATGAATGTTAATAAAATAGGATCCAGCTTAGCCTACCCCACAGTGGGATAAAGGCTGGATGTTGATGTTGTAGTTGTTGTGGGATCCAGCTTATCTATAGTGGTAAGATTAAATATTAAGCCTATTGCATGACATGAAGTTGCTTGTCAAAAAAATAGGTACAAAAAGAATAAGTGATTTGACTTTGTGAGTTTAATGTAGACATCAATTCCCATATCTCTAGCATTCACTCCAAATACTCAAAACACCACACCTCACCATGTTCACCATGTTAATATAAGCCATCTTTTCTCAAGAGATCGTCAATCCTAAGTCTAAGTAATTTGCAATGTTCATGATTCTAGGACTCAATCAGGAAACTACACATAATACGCTGTAGTGCTTTCTAAGCTCCTACTTTCAAGAGTTTTTGCATATGAATAACTATTTGGTTCAATTTTAACTTGAGTGGATCTAATAATTGTTTTTATGATGAGCAATGATTTCAAATTTCCTTAAATGAGACAATTATGTCATTGGTTAATTTAATAAAATTTAACGTTTGTGATGGCGCAAAGGAGTATCCATTGGGTTTCAAAAAATTGAAACGGTCTCTCTTCAACTATTTTAGGCACGAGGGTACACTATTTTGCTCATCTAGTCCACTCATTAATGCTTTTGTAGGGTAGGAGCAGACCATTTCCGACTTCCTAAAAATTTATGTAGGTTCTCTTCTCAACCAGGGTCTTACTGCTCTTGATTATAAATGTGGAGGAGTATGACATAACAAACTTCACCTCTCACTTCATATCTACTGAAATGAAGACAAGTGTTTTAGCTAGGAGAGAACCTAATGTTGTTAGAAAACTATTTAGCATCCTAGTTCATCTCTCAAAGATGAGATTTTCTTCAAACTAGCCATGTCAAAAGTGGCTCTGTTCTCCGACTTCCTCTTGTTATTGACAACTAAACTATCTCTCAAGCTCAAAGTTTCCCAAACTTCGATTCTAACGATATGGCTCAATTACGAAAGTGAATAGGATACCTTCATCTAGAAATCAATTCTTTCATGGTTTCTCAGTGAGGAAGAATGGTATTTACATCTTCCCATCTCATCATAAAAAATGAAGTTCAAGCCCTTGCTCCTCCCCACTTCAATTAAAGGATAGAAGAAGCATAATTTTTTCTTTACATAGTCGAAGAGCTAGCTGGTTTCAACATCATTTGGTCAAGCTCCAGTCCAATCTGCTAAGTCAGAAGAACCACACATACCAACTAAAGGCCAAATATCAAATTTTCTTGGGTGTACATACTTTGACTACCATCTGACTTAGTAAGATATGCTCCTAACATTAACATAGTTTATTTCTTTTTTAAATTCTCTTGATAAAACTTTAATTTCCTTTATAATAGGGCTAAAGCAATGTGAAAAAATTGTCAGTAATTGTTGAGTTGAATAGCAATTCGGCTTTACCAAAGAATGTGGCCTTAATTGAGTCCCTTTTTTTATTGCAGCATCATATCCTTGTAATGTGTTGTTTATCACAGCCAAATAGGCCTTCAACATTGAACTCGTGATTTACTGCGCCCCATACCTACATTAAAGCTTGTGAGAATGCTAACCATTTCTATATTATCCTTCATTTATTGTGCATTAATCACTTTTGCATATCACCGTGTCACATAAAGCCCAAGGTTTTGTTTGGTAATGCTGTGCTGTGTTTTTCATCACTCTACTCATGTCATTGATACTTTGTCACTGTTAAACTCTTAGAGGATTGATGAGCTGCTATGTAAGTGCAACGCATGGTTTAAAAAATCGTTCGAGGAGCACGCCTTGAGGCTCGCCTCAAATTGAGGCGCACAATGAGTGCCTCGAGCTTAAGCCTCGCTGGTGCCAGTGAGACTCATGCTTTTTTTAAATGAGGCTCACACCTCGAGGCAACGCCTCGTTATAGTTAAGTTTTATAATTTTATTATTATTATTATTATTATTATTATTATTATTATATATACTTTATTCTATAATACAAAGAGAATGAACAAATTAGCTATAGACAAATGAACAAAGTTGAATGGTTGTGTTATATTTAATAAAAAAAAAGAGAAACACTTCAAATTATAGAGACGAATAACTGATGATAAAATAAGTCATTTGATTTTTTAGAATATATTTTCTAATGATGAATGGATAATACTAAAAAATAATAAAATATTTAAAATTGAAAATAGAGGCATGCATTTGATGATGAGAAGAATGAAAATTTATATTACATTGAATCTGATGTTAATTAATATGGGGAGTTAAAATAAATGTTATAATTGAAGAATATTTAGAAGATGATAATGGGTTAGAATTCGATGATGATATAATTATTCCATACGAGGGCTACTATGAAGAATATGAAAGTAAGAATGAGATTGCCATGGATTATAATATTTATGATGTATTTAAGTTTAAATGAGTGTTTATTTTGAATCTCATTTCAAATTTTTATTTTATAATAACATTAATATTGGGAATTGTAGTTTATATCTATATAATGGTGAATCAAATAAATATGTGATGTTTTATTTTACTTTTGTCATTTTTAATGAATTATTTGTAAGTTCGTGTGTTTTTATTTCTCTATTTTGAGGCTTACGCCTCGATCCACCTCGAAGCTTATGCCTCACCTCGGCTAAGGAAGAACGCCTCGATTCCCGATTTCGCCATTTTAAACATTGGTGAAACGTACATAGTTTATTGAAGCCATAGAGAAGTGCAAATGAAATATAAAATATTTCATCACATGTTTCCCCGTAAATTAAAATTATGAAACATCAACAGAATTTTGAAAAATAAAGTAAATAAAAGACATTACCAAATGAAGCTTTAAATTCAGTCTAACAACTCAAACTAAATAAATTGCAAGTCGTGCAAGGCCTAGGCAAACAAAAACACACGCAGCTTAGATCTTTCAAAAAAAGTTATATATGAATATAGGACAAATTAAAAGGAATTATAAACTTAAATCAATAATTGCTAGATATATAAGTTGCCACTAGAAATTACTTAGAGTTTGACCAGAGCTTAATGCATACCTACAATCCTCAAAATGGCCCCAAGAGTACAGTAGCAATGGCCCATTTTGAGATCCACAAACAACCTTTTTACCACCCTGATAATAAATAAAGGCTTTATCAGAAACAAAATGGAAAACCAAAATCAATAAAACACAAAATCAAAATTGATTAGAAGAAGTATTGCTGCAAAATATAAAGCACAACATTAGAAAATTATAGGATACCATGTATAGCCATACCATTGGCATGTCCCACTATTTTCTAAGAAGTTGTTCAATGCCATCTTAGACATGGCTCAAACACATTTTGACTATGCTAATATAGCCCAGTTGTATGTCAAATCAAAACTATTTTAAACTCTCCCTCTTACATTTCTTCATTATTTTTTTAACACCGTTTATCACTTCATGTATTTTTAGGTTTTATGCTTCGCAATATAAACAAAAAAAGTATATTCCAATACATATGTGCATTAAATAGTATTATAAATAAACATAAGTGTGGTGTGAAACAACCAACAGAATTGCAGGATCTTATTAAAAAAATTGTTTCTGCAATAAAATTATAACATTAATGATTCACTAAGTTAGGATTTTCGGTTTTCGTAGTTATTGACTTGCTTCTAGCATACGGTTACACGTTAGATTAAAGAGTGATCCGAAATAATGACAAGAAAATAGTAAACAAATATGTGATTAACAATAATCCACTACTTAACAATTAGAACTTTCACCTTACAGTTTCCCTCTCGATCGTTCTTTGGAAGTAGGTTTAGCGGAGGATAAAAGTAAGCAAGCCCAGTGATGCCACTGCAGGACAGGATGCCAGAGGTTTTGATCAACGGAGAGTTGGCCGGAGTAGGAGAGACAGGTGGTCATCCTGCAATCTTCCGCGATCCTGTAGGTTGTTGCTCTTCGATGACGTCTGCAAAGGTAAAGAGAATACGCTCCACGTATTCTTCGATGGTGCCTTCGGACCCAAATCCGGGATCGAAGAACGGTGATTGAATGATGTCGACTTCCTCTTGAGAATTGTAAACGAATTCGTGATCAACTTCTGGATCCACTATGCATTATTGTCGGGAGATGAAGGAGCATCAATGGAGACAAGTGGGAGAGGAGAGGTGGAAGTTGCCGTTTGGGGAGGGGAGGGGCTTGGCTGTGAGCTAGAGTGAGAGGGAGGAAGTGGGCCGTGAGGGTGGACGGGTTGGGGCTCAGGTGAGGATGACTAGGGGCGAGTGGAATAGGTGGAGGGAGGGAATAATCCTGAATTTAATTTCAGGTTTCCAAATAAAGAGAGGATTAATTTCAAATTCAGAATTTTAAATTTAAAATTAGGCTAGGAGGGAAGGGTGATTAATGGGAGAGGGAGAGAGAGGGTGGGGTGGCCGGCCATATAGGGAGGAGAGAGGGGCTTGGGATTTAAGTAAGTGGGGCCCATGGGTTAATAAATAAATTCTAATCAAATCTGATTTTAAAAGATAGGTGTAGGGGAAAGGGAAAATCTAGAGCTACAAACCTCAAGTACCACCTCCACTAGAACTCACAAAAAGATCCTCAAGTACCACCTCCTCAAGAACTCAAAAAGAGATCTTGGAAAATTTTAAGAACTCACAAAGAGATCAACAATAGAAAATTTCATTCATCAATATTATTAGCCAAGAATACAAAGACTAGGCCTTCATATATAGGCCTCCAAAGCACAAAATATAAAAGACACAAATGTCTTCAGGCTACAACATGACACAAATCCATCATAGGGGTGCAAATGGAAAACTCAAAAATAAATAAAAGAAATGCACTAAAACACCTAAATAAAACTATGAATCATAGTCATTGATCTACGATCCCGCCGATGTCGAAATGTACAGTGGATGTCCTCATCATTCTCCCCGGGTGGGAGAAAGCTCGACCCCATCGAGTAAGTATCCCGTGACTCTCCTATAGCTCCAGTAGGTCGGGGTCCAATCTCTGTATCTCCTCGCGATCCATCCACGTGCTCTCCGCCTCCGGTTTTCCCTCTCCATTGGACCAAGTACCTTTGGCTCCCACTATCTTTAGTGGAGATGATTTCATCACTAAGTATTGCTTCCATCTCCTCCGCATTAGGTAAAGTAGGAAATTTTGGGGAGTGAAGTTAGGCTAGGGATCTAACTAGGTATGGTCACACAAGGCTCAATGTTTATTATATTTGCAGGGTTAAACTCTGGTCCCTCAAGGCTACTAGATCTTCGATGTTAACTGTAGGATTAAAGTAGAAACCTTCGAAAAGGTATGAAATATAAGCGTTACTATTTTTCTTGGATATTATTTTGAACAGGCCTGCGCCTCTAACATGTAACTTTTTTAATAGTTCCTTATGGGAACCGCTCCGGACGAGTCCGTACCATAACAAAATCACTAACTTCGAATTATTTAAATCTTTACTTAGGATCCGCATTAAGCTTATAATTACCATTACTTAACTCAATTTTCTTATTAATCTCTTTTTGCAATTCCTAAAGATGAGATGCAGATGTGGATGCAAGAGACCCGGTATGCATGATGAATGACAAGAATTGTGGGTTCACACAAAGTTATAAACCGAGACAATTTCGATAGAAAAAAGACACAAACATACAGAATCACAAGCACACAGATAAATATAGATTAGTCACCAAATGAGGGGATCTAAAGTGTTCAGGTCTAAGGGAACTTGTGTGGGAGAGAAATGAAGTCATCCTTAGCTACTAGGGCATTTCTATAGGTAACTTCAGTCAGGGTCGTACGTAGTCTCCTAGGGGTAACAGTGTAATCTAGCAAATTCATCCAACTAGGAGAGAGATGGTCATTAAAAGAGAAGGACAAGAATATAGCGGGCAAAACGAATGAATCAGGAATAAGATAAGGTGATGAGTCCTGACTCACAGCCATAATGGGATAGCCCAAAAAGTCACCAACAGGTATGGGAATCAAAAGATGGGGTAGAGTGTCCAAAACAGATGTGGGGACAACAGTTAGAGAGATGTCAAATGAGAGTATGGGCTAAAATTCTCTTTAACATTAATGTCGGTACGAGGAATGGAGAGGTAAGTCCAATCAAGAAAGACACACTCGTTAAAAAGTAAATATATATGAGCAACTCCTAAAATAGACTCCAATAAAACAAGATGAGACTCATTATTCAAATTAGGCTCATAAACTTTCAGACTCAAATCACTATCTTCCGAACTCATAGTACAATTCTCAATAGAATCAGGATAAGTGGATTTAGGGTCAATTAAATCGGGAGTTAAATCAGGTAATAAATTCAGCTGAACCACTTTTAACTCAAGATTATCCTCGTCACCATCAGAATTATTCGAAATTAAATCAGACTTATTTCGGAGTCATCTCAGTAGGAGATATGATTAAATTAGAATCATCCGAATTTAATTTCAATGTATTCAAGGTCAAATCAATTTCTTTCGAGATCAACGTAATATCATCCAAGCAGACCTTATCCAAAGGGGTATCCTTGAGGAGACTAGGATCAGGAAGGGCTAAGGTATCAATGTCTATAGGTTCTAAATCTCCTAACTCAGGGTTTAAGTTATGCAGGGAGTCTAAATCACTCAGTTCAGTTTTATCCTCAAAGAAATCCTCGTTCTCAATAACATTAAGATTAGCAAGGATATTAGCCATTTCATTCATCTGATTTTGCAAATCCGCTAATTGTTGCATTACATTTTGCCATTCCCCCGAGTTAGCCATATTAGAACTTAAAAGAAACAAGGGACACACAAACCAAGAATTTCCTAACTCGCTCTGATACCAATTTGATGCGTGCAAAAATAGAGTAAAGAGACAAATTGGAGAATACCAGGACAAAACTGAAACCAAACTCGGTTCAAATGTAGGTTGCAAACAACCAAACAAACTTCGAAAAAACAAAAAACCAAATCGAACGAAACAAAATAAAAACCATAAAACGCTATTCTCAGTAAAACCGTCTAGCAGTCTCCTCACATGCAATGAGAGTAGGAATATATAATAAAATTGTGCTTAGCCTTGCAAACCGAGGGTCCACCACTACAAAAGAGCCCAACGTCCTACCAAACTCCTCCAGCAAATGTCTCCAAATTTCAGCCAACATACACTTCCAAAGCTCAAGAAGAAGGATACAGGTGGAGTGAAACTTGCGTAGAGAAGAAGAGGTTAGAAGTCAATATGAAATAGAGAGGAGGAAAGGGGGTGGAACAAGCTCACAAGTTTTTCCAAGAGAAGAAACCCTCAGGTTTTTGTAGAGACTTTGCTCATAATTTTCAACAACCTTTTCCATCCCAAAACAACTCATCTTTATAGGCGAAAAAAGGTAGACAAACGGCCATAACACCTCCAACCAAATCCAATTAGAATTAGGGAAATGAAATGCCAAAAGTCACCAAATAGAATGCCAAAAGACAGCAAAACAACAGCAGGAAATCTGCACAGAAAACAGGAAAAAAGTCCACGGAATTCCCCCCAAACAGCCACGGGAAATCAGCCAGCAAGGGACCCCGAAAAGCCAGCACAGGAGACAAAGCAATAGGTCACGGGAAACCAGCCAGCAAGGGACCCGAAAAGCTAGAACATGAGACAAAGAGGCAGGTCACGGGAAACCAGCCAGCAAGGGAAAACCGATAAGGCAAAGGGAGGGGAAGAGGCACAAGTCCACTCCAATAAACTCCTCAATAATTAGCTTGAAATAAAAGCATACCTTTTTTATTTAATGAGCTAGGAATTGCATTTAATCCTCAATCATTAAGGTAAACTTCAGCTCAAACATTTATGAGCTAACACCAAGTAGAATCCAGAATTTTGAGCTCAAAACCAAGCAACCAAGGCCCACCCGAGAGCAGCAACCTCACCAAACCGAAATTAACAAACAGCCCAATGACAAAATAGACCCAAGAGCAAGCAAACCCAAGACTTGTCATGCCTAGCACATTCCTACCATGATCATTGGATGCCCAACCATCATAGGATAGCTTAAAAAAAACATAAAACACAACTAATATTGTTCAAAATACAATAAAACAAAAATAAACTAAAAATATTGAATGCATCAGAGGCTAAAGGTTGACTGGGATGGCTAGGAGTCGGCCCAAGTGGGGAGTTATATGGGACCGATCCAATAGAAGACCCAATAAAGGGTCGGCCATCAAGGCTAGGAGAAAACCTACGGGGTGGGGTAGCATTCCTGATGTTACTAAAGGAAAGGTGGTCTCGACCACAATAATGTCAACGGTTCGTCCCAACAAAAGAGGTAGGGTGGGGCTCTAGATGACGGTCACTAGGGGTAGGGGCCTTGAAAGTGCAGCATCCAAAGGTTTGATGAACAGGGGTGACCTAAGCTTAAAACCAGTTGGTTGGTCACTGGTAGAGGGTCGATATTTTAAATTAAGTTCTCGCCTCATGTCTTTCCAATTAGAGGTAGGTTACTCACCGCGAGACTTATTATGATCTTCTAACCTCGTCCAAAATTGAAGAGGCTGACCTTTGAGGTGAGACTTAGCGATACTAATCTGGTGGGACTCAGGGATATGACGTGATTCAAAATAGTTCTCTAGTTGTCTAACCCATTCCCTCAAATAGTAAGGGTCCGAGGAACCATCAAAGGTGGGTAGACGGTAAGGTGGCTCTAAGTGAGGTTGTTGAGGCTTAGGCTCAGATCTAGGTTGATAAGTCGAGTGGGCATCTTTCGACTAGCAAGATTGATCGAATGGGGCACATACTTAGAGTGGAGAGAGAACAAGATTCTCCATCATAATTCTAGTCATAGAGCCCACTAGGTTAAGGATGTCATCTAACTTCTTTTGAAGTATTATCGGGTCCATTGGGAAAGCACTTGTAAACACTTAGGGATGAATCTATAATTGGGACAACACCTAAAGCGAAGCTAGACTCTCCAAATTGTCACTAGAAGGTGCACTAAAAATGTGGAAAGCAAACCACAGCAGTTGGTGAAGATGCCTATGGGTATGGGTTTTGGGAAGCGGACAGCACTTAAACACTAGGTTTGGGTCACCAAAAGTTCTCTAAATGCTGCAGAAATTTTCTGGACAACAAGTCATAATGATTGGTTAAGTAGCCTAGACAACTAGGGATGTTATGGTGATAAGAACAGCACTTAAACAATGACATAGACTTAATTAAAGTGATGTAAATGGTGCAGGAATTTAGAAGGCAGCAAGCAAAACAGTGAATAAGAATTACTGTGCGATGGTATGCAGGCAAACAAGCTTAAGAAAAGGTTAATCTAGACCCCTAGGAACTTCTAGCACATGCAATACATGCTAACCATGCTCTGATACCAAAAAATGATGTGAAACAGCCAACGGAATTGCAGGATCTTATCAAGAAATTTGTTTCCGCAATGAAATTATAACATTAATGATTCACTACGTTAGGATTTTCAGTTTTTGTAGTTATTAACTTGCTTCTAGCATGCGGTTACACATTAGATTAACAGAGTGATCTGAAATAATGACAAGAAAATAATAAACAAATATGCGATTAAAAATAATCCACTACTTAACAATTAGAACTTTCACCTTAGAGTTTCCCTCTCGATCGTTCTTTGGAAGTAGGTTTAGCGGAGGACAAAAGTAAGCAAGCCTAGTGATGCCACTGCAAGACAGAGGATGCCAGAGGTTTTGATCCACAGAGAGTTGGCCAGAGTTGGAGAGACAGGTGGTCGTCCTGCAATCTTCCACAATCCTGTAGGTTGTTGCTCTTTGATGACGTCCGCCAAGGTAAAGAGAATACGCTCCACGTATTATTCGACGGTGCCTTCGGACCCAAATCCGGGATCGAAGAACGATGATTGAATGATGTCAACTTCCTCTTGAAAATCGTAAACGAATCCGTGATCAACTTCTGGAACCGTCATGCATCCTTGTCGGGAAATGAAGGAGCACCGATGGAGACAAGTGGGAGAGGAGAGGTGGAAATGGCGGTTTGGGGAGGGAAGGGGATTGACCGTGAGCTAGAGGGAGAGGGAGGAAGTGGGCCGTGAGGGTGGATGGGTTGGGGCTCGGGTGAGGATGACTAGGGGCGGGTGGAATAGGTGGAGGGAGGGAATAATCCTGAATTTAATTTCAAGTTTCCAAATAAAGAGAGGATTAATTTCAAATTCAGAATTTTAAATTTGAAATAGGCTAGGAGGGAAGGGGGATTAATAGTGTATTAATGGGAGAGAGAGAGGGTGGGGTGGCCGGCCATATAGGGAGGAGAGAGGGGCTTGGGATTTAAGTAAGTGGGGCCCATGGGTTAATAAATAAATTCTAATCAAATCTGATTTTAATTTCTGATTTGATTAAATTTAAAATAACTTCCCAATTTGGTTTAATATGAGAGGGAAAAGGGTTTGAATTTCAAAATAGGTTTAAATTCCCTTAATTGACTTTCCTGAATAGAGAAAGACTAATTAGGAATAATTTAATCAAGAGGAATTTGAAATTCAAAAAAAAAAAAGGTCAAAGGGGAGCCGGCGGCAAGGTTGGAGGCAAGGGGGGCGGCGGGCTGGAACTGGCGGGCTGGCAGCCGGCCGTGGGAGTTGGGTGAGCCGCCGGTGGCTGGATCGGCCAGGAGGGGCCGGCGGTGAAGCTATGGGGGCCGGTGGGGAATTGGGAGGGTGGTGAGGCTTCGGTTAGGTAGGGAAGAGGAAGATAGGTGTAGGGGAAAGGGAAAATCTAGAACTACAAACCTCAAGTACCACCTCCACTAGAACTCACAAAGAAATCCTCAAGTACCACCTCCTCAAGAACTCACAAAGAGATCTTGAAATAATAATTAAGTTAATTAATTAAATAATTAATAGTAGAATTAGTGCATAAATTAATTATCTAATTTAACTTAATTGATTAATTAATGATATAATTAGTAATTAAATATTAATATAATTAGCTTATTTAATATTTAAACTCTCATTTTGGTCCATGTTAGTTTGTAATTAACTTTGTATTGAATTTTCGGTCATTTTATATGACCTAAAATTGGTTTTATTATGTTTTATGCAATGATCTTAATTTCATAAATATCTCCTTTAAACTTAAATCCCTAACCGCCATAAATCTTGATATATGTTACCAAACAGTTTCTCAGGATTTAACAAGATTTAACATTTAACATATCAAACAGTTTTTAGGATTTAACACATTTCGAATTTACTAAATCCGGATTTACAGGATTTATTAAATCCCACTAAAGTTAAATCCCACTTGTTGCCAAACAGCCCCTCAGGCTACAACATGACACAAATCCCTCATAGGGGTACAAATGGAAAACTGAAAAAATAAATAAAATAAATGCACTAAAACACCTAAATAAAACAATGAATCGTAGCCGTCAATCTACGATCCCGCCGATGTCGAACTGAACGGTGGATGTCCTCATCAAAGTGAAGCATATGCATATGAAAAAAATCATACGTCCTGAGCAAATTGGGTAAAAAAATTTGAAGGATTTTCAATGGCATAATATTTTGAGCCCAGGTTCACTTCCTGTGTCCCTATATATGCTTCAAAAGCTACAAGGATATGCTAAACAAGATGGGAAGAAAATATCAATCATAATTTAGTAACTTATTTAATCCACCAACAGCACACTTATTTTGTCTACTCTATGTCTCTATGTATCCACATATATTAACATACACAAGATAAAGAAAATGATGAGATCACTAATCATTCATATCAAATTCAGGATTTTTCAATATTTCACCAAATTTATATATAAAAACAAGCCCATATTCTTCTGATCTTCAATTATAAGCTCTAATATACACCTGGTAATAATGGCATGCTTGAAGGAAATAATAACCAGTATTTCATATTATGCAAATTATTTCAAATAAGCAAACTATTGTGATCCAATGCATTCTACGAACTATATGAACATTGAACGAAAAAAATGGTTATTCTACCTTCATTATCACCAAAGAAAGGAGTTCATCTTCTGAAAATTCCGAGCGGGCCTGTACCTGATACATTAGCATAAAGGCAATGTGTGTTGAGTGCATAATATCTCCCAAACAAATGACTAACAACAGTCCCGTTATAGCAAAATAGAGATTTTAATGGAACCTTATTTTTTCGAAGACTGCACACAGAGAGTGACCCATCGCCACTGCCAAAAGGTATAAAATTAAAAATTATAATCATGTATAAATAAAAACAATATATTACAGCTTTAAAGCTGTCAGGCAAAATATACCTAAAACAAAGGATCACAACTATTTAGATATAAATGCTTAAACAGTTGAATATATGAAAAGTAATTCAATCACACACGAAAAAATAATAATAATGAAAAAGAAAGTACAATGAACACTAAGACTACTAATTTTTTCATCCTAGAATGCAACACTTTTCATTGTTTCATAAATATAAAATCATAAATAAGCATTTGGCGATAAAAATTGTCCAATAATAATTCACCAAAATACACATGCACTAGGTGTAAAGATTACAATTTACAAGCAATCAGCACATTGAGAAAAAAAAAGTTATGAACATTGGAATATAGAAATACTAGCATACATTGTGAGCCAAATTAGTTACTCACAAAATAACAGACCACACTGTATGAATCTATATGCTCTCCATCTCACTCCCTAACTATGCATAGGATGTTGCTATTGATTCAAACTCATTATGAGAGATTTTTTTTTTTCATCAGATCATCCACATAGAAACATTATTCATTAATCTTTAATTAATATTAATAACAAAGAAAAAGGTTTATTAATCAACTCATTTGCTTTCCCCTCTTAATCCTAATCTCTTCTCTGCCCACCCCACCGGCCCACCCACCCACACATCTTCAATAACAAAAAAAAAAAGGTTGAGAATTCATAAATATAAATGAAATATTGGCATTTTGGAGTACTGTAAATTGTTGATACTAAAGATAGAAAAACAACCTTGTTGCAAGAAGTTGCTTTGTACCAGATACAAATGTCATATCTGAGACAAAATCCTCATGGGCATCAAATGAATTGCAACAAGAACGATGACGAGTATCCCAGACCTGAAAAGAAATAAGGAATAATCAATGCAAAAAAAAAAAGAACATTAGGTCCATCTCACAGCACTATATTCCATAATGCTATATAAAGTCAATTATTATAGTATCATAATACTTTACTGGATTAAAGAGCAAATGACGATGAGATGGTGACAACATGCAGATTGCTCTCCTGGACAAGAAGTAAAATGACTTTATTTCATTCCAAACCATCCCTTTAAACTCTTCTTCAAATTTCAGTAAAACAAGTAAAGTTTGCACAGCACAAGAGTTCTGATGGGGACATCAGATCAGAGTGGAAGGTTTATTAGAGACGTGGCCTCCGATCTACGGCCACGATCGAGTCCTTGTATTTCTGAGTCATGATTGTATTTTATTTTATTTATACATTTTCTTATTTGCTTAGGTGTCGTTATTATTTCCCTTTGTACCCCTTTCATGGGAGTGGTCGCATGTAAGCCCAAAGGGCAAGTTGATCTTTTATTTTCTTGAGTCTTTGTACCCGACTATTTATAGTCTCATTTCCTTTGTTTTGAGTTAATGAATGATTATTAAGAATTTTTCCTGCACTTGTGTTTGAGAGCCTTTGAGAGTTCTTGGAGAGCTTTGGAGAGATCCCTTGGAGAGGGAGATTGGCATATCACCCACCAACCTTGGAGACGGCCGGGTTCATGGTTTTCTTCTTTATCTTTGTCATCGTCCCCTCGTCGAACTTCCCCACCCTCCACCACCACAAACCACCGGCCACCTCACCCGATTCCCCTCCCCTTCCAAACTCCACGGCCAAGTATCCCCAATCCCCTTGCCGCCGGCCAAGGCCATAGCCACCGGCCCACTCATCCCCTTGCCTCTTTTATTTTGTTTCTTAATTGGGTTGGGATTAATTGGGATTAATTTGAAATTCAAATTCATCCAAATTTGAATTCAAATTATTTCCTAAATTAAGTATTCTATTTTAGGAAAGTATTTGATTTAATAATTAAATAAAAAATAAAAATAATTAAATAATTAAATATTAAAAATATTATATATAATATTATGAAAAGTTGTTTTAAAATTTTTTAGCTTTATATTTGATCTAAAAAAAAAATTTAGCTTCCAAATCCAAACTAAATGTCTGTCAACATCTTCATTTTTAGCTACAAAAAAAAGAAAAAAAAATTGCAAGAACATGAAACAAAAATATATAATTGATATTCTTAATCAAGTTCTAGAGATTTTTTGTGCACTAATTAACTCACTTTCAAAAGGTATTTCTAAAATAAATTTATTGCATAGAAAAATGAGCCTTCATTACTACCTATTGTCATAGCAATTAAAAAATATAGAATATAGATACATTGGGAGAAGATAAAGTAAAAAATGCAATGTATGATTGAGATGAATTAAGCAATGACAAGTAGGGACAAAAAAGCTATTTAGGGGGGCAAAATTGATTTTTTAGGAGGGGCAAAATGAATTTTTTACTCTCCTTTAAGTTAAAAAAAAATTTTTGAGGGGGGGCAATTGCCCCCCCTAGGTTATGTAGAGTTCCGCCCTTGCTCACACCATACTTAGGAAATAATTTGAAATCACTTTAATTCCTGTTTGACCGAAATTCCCCTCACCTGTATTGAATTAATTTATTTCCTGAGAGATAATTTCACTTTTGGAAATAAATTAATTCCTCCCGTTTCTCTTTTCTGCATTACCGCCTCCTACACCCATCCCCCTCTTTCATGGCTGAATTTTCCTTCCTGCCTTGGTTTAATTATTTCCTAATACTAGAATTTTGATTTAGGAAACAAGGCCCCACTCCCCCTCTAGCCCGCCAAATCCCTCTCCCCACCGCCCCTCATCTTTCCTGATTGCATGGAATAAATCCTCTCTTCCAAAACCTGTAAAGGAGGTTTGCTCTCATCTCTCTAGTCACAGCTAAGGCTAGGCTCTCCTCCAAGTTCTCTACATCCTAGCCCAATAAAATCTGAGAAATCCTCTCAGATTTCCCTGGTTGAAAATCTGAAACTGTTTTCAGATTTTATGAGAAAAGGTGTGGAGCTTGCATCCTCTTTCTATCAATGGAAACTTCTTTCTCTTTGTGACTATTCAAGAGACGCCTCTTATTTGCTTTGACGGAAGCCATGGACGAAGACTTCGAAGGCATCGAGTGGAGGACCGCCACCTCTCATTAGCAAAGGTTTTCTCTTTTTCACTTGCATTCAAATTCTTCTGAATCTAAATTCTTAATTGGTTAGATTGTAATCGCGAAAGTCTCCTCCAAGTGCTCTTGCTAAGCTTAGTAATTCGTAGGTTATTGAGTGTACTTTCTTTGCATCCTAAATCTTGTTGTTAGATTAGGGATTAAATTGAAGACTACTATTTTGCATTGTTTCAATTGTCTTATTTATCTTGAAAATATCAAAGCTCGGAGCATGTGATATAGCCTACGCACAGCATCTCTTTATTTGTTTTAGTCGATGTTGAGAATTGTTAATAATTTCAATCCAAAATTATTCTAATCAAAGAGTTACGCAATGCCTAAAATGAAGCCATAAGCATGTCATCTAAGTGGTCCTGTATCAAGTTCCATTTGAAATAATTCTGAACTCAACATTGAAAAGGTTATCAGAAATAGAATTTTCTCCATGTAATTGTTTTCTAGTCAAAATAAATAACAAATCCCGATTTGCCAACAATAGTATCAGTAATAAAGCATATGAAGCATACGAGGTATTCAGTGATATCAAGTTGAACAGCTCAAAAAAATCAATAGATCATATGACATCTCTAGAATCAATCATGTCAATTATTACAACTTCGATTTCCGCCCTTCCTAAACAAAAAGATGCTAAATAAACAAAAGTTCTATGCATTTCTAGAGTGTAAGTAACCACAAAGATTGGCATGATTGTTGCGGCAAGGAAGTGCACCTTAATGCATCCTTCATCATCTCCTGATGCTATTGTTGTTTCAGTCAAGTTGACGAGACGATTAATTGAATTCCTTTAATCAAAAGAAAAGGCACACAAACTTAGATCCTTACTATCTTTACAAATTTATGTTAATACCAAAGTATTTAAACACCCATATATGCAGAGTTAGTCAGCTTACTCGTGAGCTTCTTCCAAACGAGCAATGGCCCTGCCAGTCTCCACATCAGTTGCAAGAATTGAGCAATCAGGAGAAGCCGTCAAAACCGCTGAAAAGAAACAAAGATCATACAATATGCAACTTCTAAAACTACCAACCAGAAAAAAAAAAAAACAGGTAAGATATAAACAATTACCCCGGCCCGAATCAACAAACCGAACAGCTCTACAGGACTCCTCGTGCGCTGAAACCTGCAACAACCTAAAATAACTTTGGAATGAATAGTTTTATAATGACTGATATTGGAAAAATAGTAGAAGCTTGCTGACAAATCAAATCACTTGTTTTCGGCAATACCTTTCCGGTTGCGAATCGGCGCCATAACGGTACCTGTTGAAATGAATTGAATAAGATTTTAAACAACTATAAACACTAATTTGAGTACAGGACAACCGAGGGTTTGCTGCTTACAAGTAGAGATCGCCACTTATGAGCGCCGCTGCGACAAGCGGACTCGAAGGATGGAAATCGAGGTCAAATGGCAATTTCCCTAGATTGATCTCCATTGGAGATATAAGATACGGAGATGACGTAGAAGTAATTTTGAAGCTTAGCTTCCTAGGGCTTTGAAGAGCTGAAGAGTATAAAAATACTAGGAGCCTGTTAGGATGCAGGATTTCGGCAAGATTTGATCTAAATCCTACCAAACGCAAAAAAAAAAAAAAAAAAAAAAAAAAAAAAAAAAAAAACATAAGCAGCGGTCGACGGAAAATTCCCCCTTCTCGTGGTAAATCCCGGATTTACGAAATCCTTTGGTGAGGCGGTTTAACGCATTCTTGGCGCCAGGAAAAAAATCCCGACTGAGGAATTGCGTTGAAGGGGGGAAATATCGTTACCTTAGCGGCGAGCTCCCGGCGCGACTTCCGATCCGACAGTAACAAAGTCGGAGGAGGAGGCAGAGAAGTTTCGACTCTTTCAGAACTCTACTTCACGCGAAGCAGAACAGCAGCAAATCAATGCAGAACAGGAAAAGCGAACCCTAGACAGGCAATGGCAAGCGACTTGTTCGAATCTCTACCCTACGCAAACCAGCGAAGCCTAGGAGCTCTACCTCACGCGAACGGCAACGAAGAAACCGAAGAGGGAAAGCTTGGGTGCCAAAACAAATCTTTGGGGTCGAACCCGATTTGACTTGTCTAAACGGTTCTAACTCAAATCTGACCTGATTTTACAAACGGGTCAAGATTTTCAACCGGACCCGACCCCGACCCCACGCCCCATTTACAAAATGAGAACCTAGCTTGCAAGCATCTGTAGATTCCATCTGGGGTGAAGCTAGCGTGTTAGGTAAAGTCAACGTGTTGGGCGAAGCCAACGTGTAAGGAGAGGATCAAGAGGCTAGCACAGGGCAACTTAGCCCGTCGGGCGAGGTCTGCGAGGACCGGCTTGACCTCTGTGAGCAGGTGTGAGAGCCAGCGAGGCCAACCGCCAGCATGCAGGGCGACCAAACGTCAGTCCGAGCGAGGCCAGCGCTAGCGCATGTGCAACCCGTGCAGGGCCGCAGGTGTGACTGTGAGGCTGAGGCATGCACGTGGAGGGAGGACTGGTGGGGTCGAGCTGACTAGAGCAGTGAAGCGGGGTCAAATTTTTGGGTTGCCAGGTCAACTCAACCTGATTTTAAAAACATGTCCAAATGTCAAACTTGAACTCGACCCATATGGCAAACGAGTTGACCCGAACCCATAATTTTCTCGATCGGATTTTGGTTGGGTTTCAACTCGGTCAAATTTTGACACCCCTAAGGAAAGCTAGCCTGCCTATGAGAGCATTACATTAATTCTTAATTTCTTTATAAGACATTAATTTAATTAGCTTATTTGATATAGTTTAAAATATAAATACATAATACGATTATTTATAGTGTAAATATTAATTAAATAATTATCTATTAATAAAATATTTAATCGATTAACTTGATAATTATAAGTATAATTAGTAATTAAAATTATATATAAAATTTAATGAAATAATAAGTGTAAATAGTAATTAAATGATTAATTACTTTAAATTAAAATTAAATATTTAATTGGATAAATATCATTATAATTAGCATTGATATACTTATTAAAATAAGCCGTAATTATAGTATTCATGATTACAATTTATTAATATTAATTAAAATAAAAATAATAAGTAACTCATATTTAAAACACAAATGTCATATGAGTTAATCACTTTAAATCCTAAATAGTATTGACAAATAGTCTCATATGATTTGTTAAGATTTAACAAATTTCTTACCAATCAGTTTTTAGGATTTAACCCTCTCAATATTTAGTAAACCCGAATTTAGAGAATTTTCGAAATCTTACTTGCTATTAATAAACCCAATTTTATAAATTAGCTTCTAAATACAAAAATTTTTATAGCATAAAATTTTTTAGAACTACTAAAAATTTATTTTAAAAAACAATAAAAAAATATCTCAAATAAAGAAGATTTCTTTTGGGACAATTTTATTATTTCTTTATAAAGAACATTTTTAATTTTTAGTACACAAAATTTTAGTTCAAATTTTTTTTATACTAAAAAATTATTTTTTTTAATACTTTATGTTGAGTACAAAATTAATTTTGTTATAGTTTATATTCTCTTCTCTTCCAAACTATTTGGACAGAAATACTTTCATGTATTATAAGAGCAAGTTAATATCATGAAATTGTAACTTATTTTTTAAATATAAAAATGGGTTATGTAATAAATGCAATTGGTAATGTAATAAATGAATATATTAACTATTAGCGCAAGGAAATGGTGACTGCTCAGTTCCTAAGTGGTTGAAGTACTTAAAGCAGTGTGCAGTTCTGTTGAGTTGCTATGGGTTTCTGCAACTTCAACATCGCAAAATATTCAGTAAATTTCAGCAATATCACAGCAAAATAAATTATCTAACCAATGGATGGCCAAACACAGAAAAGGGAGAGGCTGATTCTTCTTTAGATGTGGAAACAGGGAGATTAAGGCTTCGTTTGGAACGATTTTCTTTGTTCTTCTTAAAGCAAATTTTTAATAGAAAACTAAAAATTTTTGTACTAGAAAACTGTTTTAAGAAGTAGAAAGAAAACCGTCCCAAAAGAAACTTAGGCTTGGTTTGGATGGCTTTCTTATTGCTTCTTAAAACAATTTTTTAGCTAGAAAGTCGTTTTAAGAAGCAGGAAAAAAGCTGTCCCAAATGAATACTAAGTAAGACAATATGATGGCTTATTTTTAGAAATCAGAATATACTCACATCCTTTTGTTATTTGCGTATTTATATATTCTTGTCCAACCCAAGTCTTGAAGTATCATTGGAAGAAAGTAAGAAAATATGTGAAGGGGGATCACTCTTCCCCAACCCTTACCTTGAAAGCTTGGTTAAACCACTTTCTCTAACATTCAAATACCCTTTGCTTTCAACATTTTAAGGGGCTGTTTGGCGGCAGGATTTATGCCAGATTTGAGGCGGATTTGAGCAGCCAAACGGCCTAAAATGCAAAACCAAATCTCACGGCAAATGAAAGCCACCGTAGTCGAAAAATTCCTCCTTTTCGTGCTAAATCCTGAATTTCTGAAATCCCATTTTTTGCCAGATTTATGAAATCCATTGGCTCAAGAGGAAAGAGTCCGCTCATTAGTAAGATTTATTATGAATGTTACCGAACAGTTTTCATGATTTAGGCTCCTCAGAATTTCCGAAATCTGGACTAAAGGTGTCTCCAACCTAAAGGAACACATAGCAATATTTGATGCGGTAGTTTTCTAATACACCTGAAATTTAATTCATCAATTCCTTCATCAAGATGCTTGATTGGGTGGCTCTATAGTGGTTCTCAAACTTATAATCAAGGAGTATCTATACAATGGGTTGCATTCCCATAGTAAGGAAAAGTTAGAGGCCTTTAATAAAAATGTAGAAGTTGCTAAGGCTTGTCTTATGTAGGACTTGAATGAATTAAACTTCAAATTTGTTGTGAACACAATGTTGATTAAAAAAGAAATCTTTCAAGCAGGAATAACTAAATCCCAAGTAAAATCTATAAGTGTGCACAACAAATGGGTGCACTTGAACGCACAGTACTTGAATGAGAGTCTCCTTCTCCTCTTGAAGAGGCTATTAGCCCCTAAAGTTTAAACTTTGTGCTTCATGTAAACATAACATTTAAGTATTTGCTTTATCGATTGGTTTCACTGCAAATTTCTACATTTTACACTGCAGAAATTCTAGAAAAAAAATATATATAAAACAACAAACCATTCTGCAACTTTAATTTGCCATGTAATTCATTGAGTAGCAGCAAAGAATGAGATAATCATTATCAAGAAGATGAAAATATAGAACTGTGAAATAAATTTATACATTGTAAAAAAGCATTGTAAAACATGACAAGTTTCAGCACATCTTTGTATGAGTGACTTCATCAAAACAGGAAGTTGAAATACAACAAGATTATCAAATTTGAAAATAACAACACAAGTGTAATTTCTAAAATCATAAGCTCTGGAGGGATAGATGGGGAAAAAGAAGATGGAAAGATTCAGAAGAGCGAACTTGGGAGTAGCAAATGAAGATGGAGTAAAGGATGATAACGATCAACACATCCATCTATACAAGTCTTGCAAGGTCAAGAAAGTAGGATAATAAAAGATAAAGTGAAAAAAAAAAAAATGAAAGAAACAGTGAAGAGAAGAGAAGAGCTCAGCAAAGATAGCACCAACTGCAAAACAAATCCACTAGCTTTGAAGTCCTTTTCTTAGAGGAAATGTTTAAATTCTTCATTATCTTCAAGTACTGCACGGTACCAGAAAACCAAACACAAAGAATCCCACAGCCTCCAGAAACAAAGAACGACGATGATATTAGACAAAGGGAGGAGGAGGAGATGAAGAAGTACTGTTGCATATATTTTTCCATCTCCAAGCATCACTTGAAACTGAACTTGAAATGGAAGAGGCATGAAGAAGGCAAGCAATTGTAGAATAGTGGTGAAGCTAATGGAAGATATATACGAGGCTATGCAGGCCATTTGGGCCACCTATTAAAAATATATACAAAGCTTAGAAATTTTCTATTTGTTGAAAAAATTTGGGATTATTTATGTTCGACCAGATTTCAAGCAAATCCATATATTAGTCTTAGGCTTCGTTTGTGACAGCTTTTTTAGTGCTTCTTAAAGCAACTTTCTAATATAAAAATTAAAATTTTTATACAAAAAAGTTGTTTTAAGAAGCACTAAGAAAGCTGTCCCAAACAAAACCTTAATCTTTTTGCAACAGCTATAAGTGTACTAAAGAAAAGTAGCTTTATGATGTGTTAATGCTCTCAAGCATACAATTTAGCTTCTGAAAATGTAAGATTTGAAGGAATTTTGTAGCACTGACATTTCCACGTGTGTTTCTAATGCTGCAGCCATGAAAAAGCTATAGTCTATTCTACATTCATATTCAATTGAAAATGCAATAAATGAATAGATTAAGTATTAGGTGAGGGAACAAAGTGCAAGGAAATGGTGACTGTTCAGTTCTGTAGTGGGTGAAGTACTTAAAGCAATGTGCAGTCATGTGGGTTCTGTTACTTCAACATCACCAAATATTCATCAAATCTCACCAATATCACAGGAAAATAAATTATCGACCAATAGATGGCCAAATTCAGAAAAGAGAGGGACTGATTCTTCTTTATGTTGACTTACATTTCTATGGTCACATTAAACAAGGCTATTAAATAAGTCATGATGATGGCGCTTTTTTCAGAAAACCGAATCAGGCGGAACTACTCACATCCTTTTGCATTTATATCTGCTTTATACTCTTATCAAAACTTAGCCGTAGTTGATCTAAGAGATCTTTCATTGTGCAGCAAAAATCAAAGCTGGTTCACCAGGCAAAATGAAATGCATTTATTAGTTGAGTGTAAACCCCATATCACAGGTCTTATTAACTGCAAATCCTAATTTCACAAGTATTGGTCACTTGCAGTAAAAGCTACCTAAGCTAAGGCCTAGCCTAGGTTGGTTTAGTAGTCATGGCTAAGTTAGGATAGATTATACTATGCGGATACCGGACACAACTTACCGTCCAAAGACGAATAAGGTGCAGCCACGTCATCCAATACTGAGAAGTATTGAGCTCGGTACCCAGCAATACCGAGCCGCGGTACCAAGTAAGGGTGATGTGGCGCATTTCTATTGGGCTCTGGACGGCTTCGGCGTTCGGCGTCCGCACAGAATAATTCATCCTCAATTAGAGCCAAAGTTGTTTGCTTAAACTCCAAAAGGGTAGGTAATATTGCTCAGGGTAGGTGTCTCTAAGATTGCATGAGAAGGCCTATCTCTCCTTTCACTTGCTTAAATAAGTCCAGTCACTCAGTGTTCCTGAATCCTTCCGAGTGACTCAATGTTGACCAGAATTCATAAACCATACCTACATTGCTGAAGGTTTAGTCCACGCCTTTGAAGCTACACATTCAAACTACATCTAATGTCCTCCATGTTGTGTCCTGCTGGTTAGTGTTTAGATCCATATCTCACAAGTCAAGTAAAAATATGAGCGTGTGAGTATTGTCCTAGGGTACTCAATGTCCAAAAAAACAGGACTCCATCCAATCATTAATGGACACAAGACAACCATTCCTTTTATGCAGTAGCTTAACACTTGTTCAATTAATTATCCAACTTCATCCACAATCACCATATTACAAACTCCACAATCTCGCTATATGAGAAGGAACTTGATTTGTAACACACATAAACACCAGGACCAGCAGCTTGCTGGAAATAATATTGGAACTTTTTAAGGGCTACCTAATGGGATTCAGTAGTAAGATTACAAAGATATTGTCTAAATTGAAAAGAATTGTATCTTTTTTTTATGATGACATCAGTAGGAGATTCCGGAATGTCTACTGCCGGAAGCATCGTAGATCGACGGCTACGATGAGGAGCTTATATATTTGATATTTTATGTATTAGTTCAGATTTTCTTTATTTACATTTGAACCATTGATTGTGTGTTGAGTTGAGTTGTAGCCCTATTGGCATTTTAGTCATTTCTCTTCTTTCTCTATGAGGCCTATATATTAGGTCCTTGGTCTTGTATTTGGATGATGATGATTATGAATGAAAAATCCCAACTCTTCTTGTTTGATCTCTTTGTGGGTTCTTAAGAGGAGAGGGCCTTGCATCACCCGTCAGCTGCCGGTGGATTCCGGGACTCTCGATTCTTCCCTATCACCGGCCACCTTATCTTCCCTCCCACCACCACCGGCCAATCTGTTGACCCGTAAAAGCTGAAACAAAAAAAAATTTTCAAATCTTTACCTGCTCCCTGTCAGAGCACGTCGCTCCCCACGCCGAGCTGTTCGTCGCACGTCGAGGCCATGCCTCGCGTCGTTTCTCCCCACGATCGTTCGCACGACTCGTTCGAGTCGTTAAAAGCCTAAAGCGACAACCCACCTCTTCCATCGGCCGGCCTTTTCCCCCAATCACCCTCTAAGCCGCCGGCCACCCCACCTTCACCCCCAAACCGCCGGCCTAGCTAGCCCTAGCCCCACCGCCGGCCACCCCCTTCCTATTTCCCCTTGGATAATGAAATCAATCATCATTAACACCTACCTAAAATAGCCCAATTGGTTTGGGAAAGATCTAAATTATTTGAAATTCAAATTTCAAATATTTTCCTAAACTAAGAAAGCTAAATTAGGAAAGTTTATAAATTGGGATCTAATTTAATTTTAAATTAGATTGGTCATTCATATTTCATCCCTAATTACTAGGAGTACATTAGGAAACTACTAAACCCTTCCCAATCTTCCCCTTATTCTCTCTATGCCGCCGACCCTCCCCATACTCCAAATTTTTTAATTCAAAATTTGAATTTTAATCCTTCCCTCGACCCTAATTTAATTCTCTTAATTGATTACCCTCCTTGGTAATTAATTTTAAAGAGAATTTAATAACCATAATTCCCCTAACCCATATTTGAATTTCAAATTCTTTTCCCTCCTCATTTAATTAAATCTGAAATTAATATCATATTTAATGTTATTTACATAACCCCAAACCTAGAACCCACAAACCCTAATTACCTCCACACTTAGCCGACCCTCTTGCTTGCCCACCTTCTTGGAATTCCTCTCATCCCATGAGCTCTCTTGCAAGAAAAGAAGTCAAGCATCTTCCCTCCGGACATTGGTGGATCACCGGTCGTCTACACATAGCCCCTCCTTCAGCTAATTTTCATTGGATCTCTACCCCGACTTCCTCTCCTTCGTGGTGGCATCTTCTGGATTGTGGTGATTCTTCTTCTGCTAACCCTTAAAGAGTGTGAGTGAGGGAAACTCGAGGTGATTTCTCTCTTTGTTACGTGGTGGATTGTTTGATTGTTGTACTATTTGTTTTCATTATAATCTTGATATTATTTTGAGATATTGTCTTTTATTATGTGGTTACTTGTCATATCAATTTAAACAATTTTAAATTCGTAAAATCTTTTCAAAGTGAAACATTAAGTTTAAGTTGCGACGCCTAATTCGATCGTTATAAATTTCTATGTGCAATTCCTATGTGGTTTCACATCACTTTTCTTCTTAAACATCAACCATAACTTATTAATTTCATACCAGATAAAATAAACAGCGAAAAACATAAATATGTTACTATTCAACCAATATTTACACATTAATCCATAATCCAAAAATAATATATACAATAATTTGATATTTAATCCAAACAACTCATTACGAAAAGATATGATGACCACAAAATGAAAAATTAACAGAAGCAAAAAAGAAAACCTAAACTTACTTCCCATATTGACCTCACTCCACTATTTCCTTACATTTATTCAAAAATATATAAAAATCACATAATGAGCATAAAAGTACAGCAAGTTACTAAATATCTACAACTGAAATCAATGCATAAACTAAAAACTTATGTGATATATCATCAAAAAAATTTTTTGATCGAGCACAAATCTCGAGGAAAATTTGTATTGGAAACTTCCAAAATTAAATTTGGGGCCATCCGAACTCTGATTTCAGCAAACATATAGTTGAACTGAACTTTTCGAAAAGATGGACCCAACGACACCAATTTTTATCCAATTTGAGCCAAAATGGGTACAAATTGAGGGCCCAAAGCATATTTAGAGGGTTCAAAGCATAAATTGGACAACCAAATATCATGCAAATGTGACATGCTTATGGTCGAATCGAGTGGCTCGACGACGAATCCAACGAGTCCAAAATAACTGAATTATGATATCATTAAGACACTTAAATACTATTTAAATAGTCTATGATCAAGGAAGTCGATATCGGCCATCCATTCAAAACACTCCCAACGTGCCCTTGATCTTCTTCCTATTTACTAGTCATGCCACCCCAAAAAAACTATAAATAGACCCCTCATTCTTCACAAAGAAGTGGAAGAATGGAGGGGAAGGAAGAGAGGAAAGAAAGAGAAATCATAGAGTTCTCTTGCCACCGGACTCCTCGACCACCGCCTGACCACCAACTCGCTAGACTTACGCCCGACCACTGATTATCGTCGAACTTCCACCTTGCCACCAACTGAAACCGGATTTATGCCCAACACTGACCGTCATTGGACTTCAGCCCGAGCACCGACAGACAAGCCAGATCTCCTTCTGAACTCCATCATCCGCCGACTATTGTCCTTCAAACCACGGTTGACCAAATACAATCCTTCCGACCACTGTCGCCCGACTACGGGTCCTTCCGACCACAGTCGTCCGACTACGATCTTTCCGACCTCTGTCACCTGCCAACTACAATTTATCCGACCACAATCTCTAGACTACGGTCTCCTCTACTACCATCACCTAACTACGGTCCTTCCGACCACCACCGACCAACTATAGTCTTTTCGACCTCCATCGCCCGCCAACTACGGTCACTCCGACCAACTTCATGACACGCTAAATGTTGGGTCATTGTGATCGTTTTTTGATTTTATAGACTCAATTTTAAAACTTTTATAGCTAAATGAGGCATCTACAATCAATTTCAAGCAATTTTAAAATTTTGGAGTATAATATTTTATTTGGTTCATGGCCTTGAGGGGAGGTCACGTTGATGTTCAGGGAGTGGTCGCGCCTAATAATTTTTCAAAAATTGTAATTTTGTATTGGAAAATTTTGAAGAGCTTTGATATATATTTTCGGGCTATGCAGACTTCAACCACGGTCGTCCACTAACTTTGGCATAATTATATCCCACCTTGGTCTCCTACTAGCCACATTGATCGCCTATTGGTGCCGACATAACAAAATCACACCTCGGTCACTCACTAGGGTCGGCATAACAAAATCCCACCTTAGTCGCCTACTGGCACCAGCATAATAGAATCTTATCTCGGTCACTAATTAGGGCTGGCATAATAAAATCAATCCTCAGTCGCCCATTGGCACCAGCATTACATCACATCACATCACATCACATTTCTTTCATATTTTTTTATGTATTTCATTAATTAAAGTATAATTAGACTAAATTAAGAAATTGCTAAAATGCATCAACGATAGGCAACAAAAACACTACTATGAAAAAATTCACTATTTTAAAATATAACCAAAATACAAAAATTATGTAAAACATCATTTTGAAGCTTTAACTGAACTAAAACAATGTTTTAAGATGTCAAAATAAATTTCTGAATAGACAAAATTATTGCTTTTAAAAATTTACCTGGTAAAAAAATTCTAGAATATACTTAAAATATTCATAATTTCAATCTCTATAACATATAAAAAGTTAAGTACAAAAGTTTTTACAAAAACAAAATCATCCTCATTTTTTAATAAGAAAATAAAAATTTGAAAGGGAAAATCCCAAAAATATAAAATTATTAAAAACTGAAATAGGTGAAATGTAACCTACCTCGAGACGAACAAATTTCTCATTTGGACCGACAGACAAAAATGGCTCTACAACCTTAAGCTTTTTTTTCTCTCCTGCCTTTTTTTCTCTCTTCTTCTAATCTCTTCTTCATTAACGAAAATCAAAAGTCAAAATAGAATTTTAAAATGTATATGGTTAAAGATATTTATAATATCTTAATAAAATATACAAATTTAATTTTATAATTTCTTCAATTTTTAACAAAAAATTCATATAATTTTTTTTATATCTTCAAATCAGGATATCCAAAAATTATGAAGAAATATTCATAAATTAGCTAAGCATGTATAACAAGTAGACTACATTTGCATGAACAACTAATGTTTGACTCAATGAGTTAAAGAGTCACAACCAAAATCATTTTGCTTGTTTGCAAACAAGCATAGCTAAACAACACTAAAGTTCATCAAAGCTTGACTCAATACAACCTTTGATGCGATACTACGAGGAGTTAGCGAGAAATTAATAAGAGCAATTGTTAAAAGCTTTCCAATATAAAGTTATCGTTCACAACAAAGAAAGATTATAGGAATTTGTAGTTTTTAACTTGCTTAGGCAAAGAAGTGCACGTAGATTAACAAGACAATTCAATCAAACTACAAAGACAAGATTAACTTTTATGAGGGCTTAACAAAATCCACAATTTAATAATGAGAGATTTCACCTTGAGAACATTTTCACTCATTCACTCGTAGGGTTAGCAAAAGAATATACTCCACACTATAAGAGAGATCACCACTAGGAAGAAGAAGCATATGATCTTCGTTGGTAGGAAGGTTTCCGAGGACGGATGGATTTATGGGTGTCCCACAATCGACCACGATCCGATTGGGAGGTGTTCCTCAATTGACGGTGCCAATGTGAAGGTGATGCGGTCAATGTAACCTTCCACAGAGTCGTCGACGTTAAAGTTCAAATCAAAGAAGGTAGATCAAGGAATGTCTGTTCTTCCTTGGTCATCATATACGAACCCGAGATCATTTTCTGGATCGGCCATGCATGGGGGCGACGTCGGCTTGAAGATAAACCTTGTATGTGAGTGAGGATGAATGTGGGAGAATTGGGAGGGGAGGGGGATTTCAGCTAGGTCTAGGTTTAGGACTGGAGGGAAAACTTTAGAAGAAAATATGAAATTAATTTTAGTATTTTCTTTAAGAGGAGAGGGAGGAGAGGGAGGAGAGAATTTGAATTTCAAATTTTCTCAATGGGGCATATAGGAGCCGGCGGCATAGAGGGAATTAGGGCTGATTTAATGGGTGTTAGGATTTAGATAGGAGAGAGAAGGGCTTGATTAGGGGTGGAGGAGGAGGTTGGATGTAGGGGAAAGGAAGAAACTTGATAAACCGCAAACCTCAGAATCCTCCAAAGGATGACAGGTATAACTCTCACGCTCACCTAGGGTTTCTCCCCTCAAGAACTCACAAAGAGATCAAGCAAGATAACTGGAATTCTCATTCATCATCATCATCCCATTACAATAGAAGAGGCCACAATATATAGGCCTAGAAAATAAAATAAAAATAACTCAAATGCCCCTTGGGCTACAACTCAAACAAACTCAAAAGAAAGGATACAATCGTAATTAGTAAATAAACTGTTAGGCCGGTCCAACCTGGACCGGCCCAACCTGGACCGGCCAAGCCGGTCCGGGTCTTCTCCTTGCGGAAGAAGATCGCGGGACAGCAAGCCGGCGGAAACGAAGGAGAGCTCGGGAGTGGGGTCCACTTGGAATTCAAACAAAATTGAAGTATTTTTGGAGGGAGAAGGAAGGGTAGAGAGGTCCTTTTGCTTTTGTTTTGAATTAGAATGCATTAAGTAGGGAGAAAGAGAGGAATGAGGGTTATGTGATGTTTTGGTGAGAATTTCTTTTGTCTTCTTAGATAGTGAGGGCTCTAGATCAAGATCTAGAGATTGGGAGAGTGCGATCCTCCTCTCGAATAGAGGATCCTTGTATTTTTACTATTTTCCTTGCATCTACTAGTAAAATACAAGTTGTTTCTTCATTTTTCTCTCCGATTTTCCCTATTTTTTACTGTTTTTGGCTGTTTTACTGTTGTGGACAGCCGTTTTCATCTTGGATCTAGTTGGTTTTGGTGAGAAACACTTGGAAATCCAAATGTTTCCTATCATAAACATAAATGCATCAAAATAACAACTGTGAATCATAGCCATCGATCTACGATTCCTACGCTGATAGACTCGTCGATATCATCCGATGTCCTCATCAACCTGGCTTGGCACAAGGTTGGAGATTGCAGGTAGATACCCAGTGGATCTACAAACGATGGTTCGCAAGAGGGTATGAATGGGCGTCGGCAATGTGCCTGGGTATAAAAATTGCATTCCCATTAGTGGTATAATAATATTAAGTGATTAAAATGTTGATTATACTTCTTTTATATAGTACTTGTTACTGCTATTGTTCATATCGATTACATCTCATAGCAATCAAGAGCCGATCAACTTCCAATACATCTGCCATTTTGCATGAGGAGCATGAAGCCATTTCATCTTTAATATGTCCACTCAGCCACCAACGAAACTCTCAGAATTTCATTCAATTTTTTGTGTTAGTATTATGAGATGACTTTATTTTTCCCTACTATGCGACAGATAGTGGCATTAAAGCCAAGCCCATCTCGACACATTTTTCTATGTGCAGATCCTGTACACTTCTATGTCTCCCATGTTTTTGTAAGATTTCAATTAAATTTATGTTTAGTAGGATTTCAATCATATTCGGTGTTAAGCATCAGTGAAATCAAGTGATATCACTAAGGGATTCAAACACTTTGAATTCAGAATAAAAAAAACATATTCTATATTATCTCGGGCAGATAAGGCTTCTAGCTGCTTGTATTCCTCATAATAGGGAAGCTTAACTAGGCAATATGACTAGCTGCTTGTATTCCTCATAATAGGGAAGCTTAACTAGGCAATATGACAACATTGTTTTATCTCGATCGCCCCTAAAGTTGAAAATCTGTGTCTGCCAAATAGAAAGACTTTTAGAAGAGTGAATTTCGGGAATGGCATCAAAACAACAAATTTTTGCAGTTAGCTGGATCTTTGTATTCATACGCATTTAATGGTACTTGACATAAAGATGCTGATAAGATTCACAGGTAAGGATTTGCTTGTTAGGACAACTACTAATGTCCATTCTAGCACATAAACTTACAAACGCTAAATAACAAATTAATCAGTCCTCTCAACATACAAGAAAGCCGTTACTCACTTAATTTTTGAATTTCTATTCTGAAAAATCTAGACAAAAGAAAAACCTCCAAAATCATTATGCAATTGTAATTTGTCATCATATTTCATAATTTAGCTGCAAAGAATGAGCCAATCATCTGTGAAACCAACATACATTTTACAGATACACCTGTGTAAAACATGGAAGTTTGAACAAGTCTGTGTGAAACTTCATAAAATGCAGCAAACTCCCGTCAGTATAACAAGTTGCACCTTATAGAGATTATAAAATTTAGAAATGCCATCACAAGTTTAATTTCTTGCATATGGTAAGCTCTTGAGGGATAGACAAAAAGAAAGAGAATGAAAAGAATCAAAAGAGTGAAGTTGGGGGTGGTAAGCGGTGATGGAGTTAAGAATGGTTATGATCGACACTTCCATCTTGACGAGCCTTGCAAGGTCAAGAAAGTAGATGATAAAAATTGAGATAGAAAATATGAAATAAAAGATTAAAAAAAATATATAAAAGAGGAGCAAAAAGCTCAGTAAGGATAGCACCAGCTGCAAAACAAACTCCAAAGACACCAACAGTGTTGAAATTTTTTTTTAAGGGAAGAGTTTGAAATTCTTCATTCTCTTCAAGTACTTTTCGGAACCAAAAAGACATACACAGAATTCCACAGCCTCCGGGATAAAGGGACTAGAAGATGAAGGCATAGTGCTGTTGCACATACCCAGTTTCGATCTCCAACGATTACTTGAGGCTGCACTAGAAATGAACCAACTGGCAAAGGATGCATGAAGAAGGCTTAAATAGGAAAGGAAAAAGGAATGCAGTTGTGTCCCCGTGGTGAAATAAATGGATGATATATATAAAAGAGTATATATCCAAATTTACTTTATTTATATTCAAAGAAATAGTAAACAAATTGATGCGGACATCCGACGGTGGACGTTAATCAAAAGAAGAGACTAAGATCGACGACGACTGATAACCCTCCATTTTATCTTAGTTTATTAATTATATATTTTTATTTAGTTATGCATTTTCTGTTTTTACCCACGTTTTGAAAATCGGACCGGACCGGCCGGTCCGACAGGTTCAACCGTGAACCGGTCTGATGGCCGGTCCGGTTCACCCTTAAAAACCGGGTGTGCATCAAACCGACCAGAACCGGTTTGAACCGTCGGTTCAACCGGGAACCAAATATTTTTTTAATTAATTAAATAACTTATTTAATATTAAATAAATGATAAACTTAATCAATTAATATAAATATTATATATTAAAACTCTTAAATAAATATTAAAGAATATGATTATATAATTAATTGCAACAATCTCACATGGTTTCACATGACTCCATATGAGTTCCTATCATGTGCAAAAGCAAAAAGATATATAAACTATGCAAAGCAAAACATCACAAGTGATGTGAAACTAAACCATACAAAGCAAAAAGTCCTCCGTGGTTTCATGTATACACGATACAAAGCAAAACATCTATTTTTTAATGGTTTTTTAATTAAATTCTATAATATGATTAATATTTATTTAGTTAGTTGATAATATTTATTTTTTATTTTTTATTCATTTATTTTTTATATATTTATTTTTATTTCTATTTTAATTATATTTTAATAAAAATTAATTTATAATAATATATAAATTTTATATAAATAATTGTTTTATGTTATATATTGAGCATAATTTACATCTATAAATAATATATAAATTTACATTAAAATTATATTTTAAAGTCATACAATATTATTTTTTTATAATTTTTTTTTTTCTATCATTTAATTTCACATTTAGAAAAAGTTTTAGAACTTTAAAATTATAAATAATTATTTTATTGAATAATTATAAATATATATTAATTATAAATTTAAGAAGTGTAAAATTATTGATAATTTTTTATTTTAATATTCTACACAAAATTTTCCAACAAATTCTCATTCAA
>NW_021340136.1:203598-212753 GCF_001605985.2 Dendrobium catenatum
CATAATTCTAGAATACTAAACCTATAAAATATTATATTAAAAAAACTCATAATTAACAAATTAATTGTTATAAATATAATTAAATATAAATTTAAACAAAAAAATAAAATATTATTAACTAAGAAAGTTAAGAATTCCAATATATAAACACTATAATATATACAAATATATAATTATATATATTATACAGTATATATAGATATAACTAGTATACATATATATATATATATATATATAATGATACTATAATATATAATGATTGAAGATGTTTATATTTAAATTTAAAATTAGTAATTATTTATAATTAAATATATAACATAAATATAATAATTATTTATATTTAATTTTAAAATTATGTAATATATTATATATGTATGAATTTTATTTATTTTTTAGTCACAAAATTATGTTATATATTATTTATTACGTCATCCAGTTCGACCGGTCGAACCATGAAGCTCTCCTTCTTCCGGTTCGTTATCCGGTTCAATTTTCACAACCTTGTTCATAACACATAAATAAGAACTAAATATTTTTAACTCATATCTCTGAATTACATCAATAAGTAAATTAACAAGTTCATAAAATATAATAAATCCAAAATCAGTTCATAGATATTGTAAAATTAACAAAGAGTACATAATAGATTAATATTTATGAAGATAAAGATCAACTATTATCAGACAACAAAATGTTCAATACACTTGCATATTGTAGGAGATATGCTATATATTGCAATGCAAAACAATTCTATCATGATGGGCAATGTCTTTGACTCGACATTTGAAACTAAAAAAGCATTAAATTATTATAAAATCTAATTTAAATTGATTATTTTCTACTAAAATCTAAAATTTTAAACAAGTATTCTACAAATCAAAGGCGATGCCATGCCTTATCATTTACCCATGAAATATTTCCCCTATTGTTATATATGTATGTTAGGATCTTCAACAAATATTCCAACTTTAACGTATTGAGTATGATGTTGCATTTCCATCTGCAACATATTGAAATAGAGATCATGTTCATGATACAAACCTATGAAGTTTTGGGAAATTGTATATGTAAGAACAATGTCAACTTGAAAACTAAGAGTAAATTATTACATGTGAGTCAATACTTAAAATCATTCCTTCCAAATCTAAAAAATTCTTTCAACTATATTGCGCAATTGTCAATATCGATGATTAAATAACTTTTGTTGAACTATATATCTTCTAGATGTATTTCCACAATAACCACTCAAGTGATATCGACATCACCAAAATTGTGCAATCAATTTATCAGTATTGGCAAAACAAGAATAAGCCAAATAATAACTACCGCGGGATAATCCAAAATGTCCTTGCTCCACAACCCATCTGAGCAAGTGCATATCCGCAACAGAAACTTGACGACTCATTATCGCTCAAGGACTCTAAAATTTCATTGGCAAACCCATGATAATTGGATCTCTTATCAAATATAGGTTTCGTCAATCCAATGTTATTTTTTAGATTCTAATTTTCGGATGACATCTCAGTCGTCAATATTGCTCCTGGTACATGCAAGAATGATGAGGGCTAAATTATAAAACTAAGTTACTTAAAGAACTTGGCTAAATGTAATCTATTTAGGAAAAACATATTTCTGATATACCCAAAAATTCATATATCAAACAGGATAATTGAACTATTATTACAGCGATAAATATTCTGTTATTTGCATGCAAATACACTTGAAAGCTAGGGGAGCAAAATGATGCAAAACTTTCCAACCAGAGGATACACCTGGTATACAACAATATTAAAAATTTATCCAGTAAATTTACTTGACTTGACTACAAATGCATGATTGAGTACAACAATATTTCATTGATATATAAACAAATTATCATCAACAGAACCATCGCTGATTAAATTTGACTTCTCATAATGAGTTCTATCCCCTAATAAACAGCATCAGCACACATAGCAAACCTCAAGAACATCCAGCGACTCATGCCATAATTATATATGTTAAGCATGACCATGAATTAATCAAAAAGATTTAGCTAGAGCAGATTAACTGCCAATTGCAGCTACTGAAAGGAATCAATGGAGAATATAAGAATTATAAGTCAACTGTAAATGTTGGATAAGGCAGCAAAACGTGACCAAATTGATGATAGGAAGAAATCCTATTAACTTCTAATAACACATAATTGCAAGGTTTTGAAGAGTTAATCTGTTTGCACCAAGGAAAATGAAGAAGATCATAGGTGCACTGCTTGTCATCATAAATTAGTTCAGTTTTACTCTTCAAGATTTAGAATGTGTCACAAAACAACCTAAATTACAAACCTTAATTTTTCCCTATTATTTCATGCATACATGAAGCATGCTCTCACAATTGCCATTGCTATTTTACTGATATATGAAGATATTAGTGAAAAGCAGGGAAATAAAAAATTTCGGATGGAGATAAAGGTAGATCTATGAACAGGGAACTCCATTTACAGAGCAGCCTCAGCCGGACTTGTTGAATTCAACACAGTTACTTAGTTTTGACTTGTACGGAGAGAGCGAACCCTTCATTGTACATAAAGGGATTCTCACTTACTCAAAGACAAGGACGCCACAAGAGAGTTTTTGTGTATATGTAAATCCCATTGAATCCGCCGAAGGACCGGATTTACTAAATCCCGGATTTACACTGATAATCGATAAATCCAGGATTTACGATCCATGCAGATTTACAGCACGTTATCAACCGTTTGGTAAGATTTATGGCTGTAAATGTTGCTTTAAATTCATGATTTGAAGAAAGATTGTAGCACTGACATTTCCACATGTGTTTCAAATGCTGCACTAAAAAACTAATATATTCTGTACTCAAGTGCAATTGGAAATACAATAAATGAATAAATTAACTATTAGGTTGGGGAACAAAGTGCAAGGAAATGGTGACTGTTCACTTCTGCAGTGGGTGAAGTACTCAAAGCAATGGGTAGTCCTGTGCAGTTGCTATGGTTTCTGTTACTTCCACATCAATAAATATGCATCACGTCTCACCAATAACACGACCAATGGATCGCCAAATTCAGAGGGGTGGTGGTGGTGGGTGTCTGGTTCTTCTTTTGACTTATACTTCTTTGGGCGCATCAAACAGGATTATTGAACAAGCCATGATGATGGCGCCTTTTTCAGAAATATGAATTAGGAGGAACTACACACAACCTACTGTATTTAAACCTGCTTTAACTTATTCTTTAAACTCAATCAAAACTTAGTTAATGCTCTTAGAAAACAAAATATAAAAAAAGTCTAAAATAATCATTCAACTATTAATAAGTGACCAATTTAGTCCTAGAGTTTTGTACCACTTCAATTTAGTCCCCGACTAATAAAAATTTATGCAATTCGATACTGTTCAAATTGATGGGAAGTGCTTCTATTCCAAGGAAAGGTATTTTCACTTCATAATTGATAGTATTCAACCTACTTCAAGAGTTTAAGATAAAGACTAAGATACTTAACATGCATAAGACCTTAAATCTTATTGGGACAAGAGCGCCCTTCTCTGCATCAAAGGTACTTTTGATTGATGGCTTCTTATATTCAATAAGGCTCAACTTCTTTGCTACTTGGATGGTGATCGGGGTGGATCCTGAGCACAACAAGCTTCATCTTCTACATCAGTGATACAACATTCACATTGCTTTCAAAGAAGCAACCAATTTTATAGCTTTTTCCATATGTGAAATAGAATATTTTGCTACATCTTTTGTATGCCATAAAGGAGATTCAGTGCCCTCAAAGTGAAGACATAAAAGTTTATATAGACAAAAAATTGATAATATTTTTGTCTAAGAACATGGTATATCTTGAAAGGTGCAAGCACATCCATCTTTGCTTCAATTTATTTGAGACCGAATAAAGAAGGATGGAGATCCAAATAGAATACATGAGATCTAGAGATTAAGATACTGATATTTTTATCAAAGGACACTTTACGCATGATCAAAGGAGACAAATTTTAAAGTCAATGAATTTGAATTTAAGCATGAAAGGTCTTTTAATATTTCTCAATTCAGATTTTCAAGAAGCATTAGCGCATGAATTTAGAAAATAACTCTTACTTCTTTCACATGCATTAGAGCAAGGAAATTAATATTGATGTATGAATATGAAGACGAAGACTCATCTACATAAAGGAATCTCTTGAACCATTTTTTATGAAAGAGTTGAAAAGATTTAATGAATACAGTTCAGGGATGATGAAAAAAGTAAAAAACAAATTTCATAGCTGATGAGAAATATTTTTGATCGTTAAGCCATATCATTTGGATTAAAGAATGCATTAACTATTTATTTTGAGGATGACAGGACAATTTTCAGACCTAAAAAAAAAAAAGTTTGCATATATATTGATAAAGAATAAAAATAATCCTAATCAGCTCATTGATCTTGTTGAGACCTACGGTCCTACACCTCTCACAAATAAAATAACATTAAACTAAGGATTCATTTGGAACAGTTTTTGACAATTGCTTTTTCGTTGCTTCTGAAAAAAATTTTGTTTAAAAACGGCTATAAAAAACAATATGAAAATTCCCATACGAAGCCTAAAAATTCTAATCAATCACCTGCAAAAGAAAGAGAATCGGTTGAGGACCACCATAGTCCGCTAAATTTCATCAAAACATATCAATCAACTAAAAAGTTTTATATATAAATATATAAGGACCTTGCCTGATAATTGAATGAGAAGATTATTTAAACCAAATTGTATTTTAAAAATAATGATTTTAGTGTAACTCATTTTAAGTGAAAAATTAAAATCAGCACTTAAAGAGAATTCAAAAAAAAAATCAACATTAATATCTAACTACATCCAAACAAGTAATTAATTTAATGAACTCTTAATGTGCTTTAAAACATGACTTCTAATGAGTCCAAAGTCGATAATTTCACAACATTACAATAACTGTTATGCATAGAACAACAGTTTACTGGAGGAATTTCAAGTACTTAAGCAAACTGAAAAATCTGCCAATGCAGCGCTTATATGTGATCAGTCTGATCACAAGGAGGTGTTTTCCTTTATACATCCTCACTAAGAGTTTAAGACTATGCTCATGGAAAAACCAATTTGTAACAATCTACGCCATATCAAACTACTAATAAATACTTTCGAAGGTTCGGAAAACTCACTGCTACAAATGACATGATTACAAGTGAAAAGTTGAACTCACTTCATTACTCAGTCGGCCCTTGAGGAGATCACCAATTCCATCCTTCAGTATCAACAAAATGGTGGTTGTATAAGATTTTGATATTCCAGCATTCACACTAATCATAATCATGAGCGGAAAAATCAGGCTCATCAGGTTTCCTCAATTTGGATATATCAACGCCCTTTCTTCTTTGAGCTCCTTTCCGGGTGCTTGTAGAAAACTTGAAAGGTAACATCATTGCTCCAATATTTTGCTCAAGGTGGGAGGAGTTTGACGGGCTTCGACCTGTCTCTTCCTCAGATTCGTGAGTAGCTAGGCTTTCAGCTTTGGAGGAGAATGACTCACTCAAGCTAAGACTATTAGACATCTTTCTCTTGTATCGGCGCCACGATGCTTGAATGAAGCAAGCAGCCCAAGTCCTCCAATGCTGGGAGTAGAACCTGAAGGTATGTTGGAGTTTCTTGCTATGAAGCCTCCTGAATTGGCTTGCCACAAAATTTAGATCTTCTGCTCTTAAAGCAAAGGCCTCTACTTCAACAAGAGCTCGGACAGTTCGAGTAGAGGAGGGAAGGTTTGTTGTTGGAAGTATGGCCCATGAAAGAAGCTCTTCACCACAAAAATCGCCAGCCCTTAGAACTATGGAGTTGAAGAAACCTGTTCGACCGCCATTGGTGGTTGAGCTCTCCAGCTTTCCACGCATCACAAATAACATCTCAGTTACAGGGTCACCTTCACGAACAATATAAGTACCCTCAGTGTTTAGGGATGAAACTAAACGCTCACATATGGCATCGAGAAGTGGATCATCCATCTGGGAGAAGAAAGGAACCTGCATATGGCAAATTATCAGATTTTTTTACTGTTGTACAAATATGAAAAGCATTCCCCAAATGATGAAGAGTAAAGAGAAGAATTAAATCAAACATTTAAGACACAAAAAATGTAAAGAATTAGAAATGCAAAAAAACAAGTAGCCCTATGGACGACGTTCCGAACGCAACCACAAAGTCCATTACACGATCTGACGTCGTTTGGGCAACGTTGCGCGTCAATTTTGGGTGTTGGTAGTTCGTTTTGATCGATCTCGTCCGATTTAACTGCAAGGGGTTTCCTCTAAGGCAAATTCAATGCTCTGATCGCAACAGCGTAGTCCATTTGACAATCAAAGGTCGTTTGACCCTTCAGGAGATGCGTCAAGCGTCAATTTAGGCTCGTTTTGCATGTTTTTGCGTATAGTGGTCAACAAATCCAAAACCACTAGATGTGCTAGCTCCTCATGATCATCCTGCTATTGAGAATATTGGTGATCCAGATTCTCAATAGTCTTATGACATTAATGGTAATATTCCTACTGATGAAGCATAAGTGGATACAATATTTCAAATCCTATTTTCCATGAGGGTCAGGTATGGAAAGAAAATATATTAGCACCCACCAAGGTTCACTAGACTTCACACAAGCCGGAATAAATGATTCTTGAGTATATCTTCATCCTTCTTAAGGTTAAGGACTCTTTCTTCTTTGTTACCAAGTTATCTTCAATGCTATATTTTGGTCTTTATAATTTGAAATATATATATATATATATATAATTACTTCATATTCTATTAATTTTATTGACTGGCTATAAAATTTTGCTTTACTAAAAAATAGCTCTTAACATGATTGTTGTTATGAAATACGAAGTAAAAATGAAAAAATGAATTAAAACTTCTGTTACGACACACATTAGCTGGCACTGGCAGAAATAAAAAATAGAAATAATAATATTCATGATTAACAACCATTAAGTACAGAAAATATGCAATAGTAGCGTATAACTGGGTCTGGAAAGAATGATGCACTGAAAGTTAAAAAGCTGTATTCATTTTGTTTTACTGTTGAAAATGTTTATTTGAAAAGAAACAAGAAAGTTTTCAATTTAATTTTCTAGCAATTCTCTCCCGACCAAGTTCCAGCAACAAAAGTAAACTACCAGCACTTAAAGAGTCCTACAAATGTTCAAGTCTTACTCTATCTTCTATAACTTCAAGCCATAAAAGCAAATTTAAATTAATAAATTATTTCTAAAAATCAAAGATAGCAAAATCCAACATGGCTACATACCCTGCGGACAAGATCCAAGCATAAATGACGTTGAATGTCTCGTCGAAGATCTCCAGGTAGATCTTGTAATAGAGATTCTTCATCCACACCTCGTGTTGCAAACCACTTATACTGTACAAAACGTTTAACCCGCTCCCGCAATTCCTGAGGTAGCTGGCGATGCCTCATCCATTGTTCAGTGTCCCGTCGCTTTAATCTCCATTCCTCGAGCTTTATGGTAACAGATTGCAAATAGGTCTGCAAATTTAATGGTTCTCTATCAAATACTACAAAAAGATAGAAACATAAAACAAAATCAAGTATAAAAGTGCAGATTGATATTTGCATATGTACAATTTAACTTAACGGAAATTAAAAATAACATAGTTTTGCAAGATTTTGAGAAAATGAGAACATTTCCCCAACACTGAATTTGAAAGGAATTAACAAAACATAAAAGACGTTAATCATTAGTAAATTAAAAAAGAGTTCATATGAAATTACAAGGACGTCCTAAGAGAAAGAGTTGTTCCCAACATTATGATGAATGAAATTGCATATTTTGTAGTATTGGCTTAGCATAGTTAAGGCTGTTCACGCAAACTTTAATGCGCTGGCGAGTAATGCTAGTTGAAGGAAGAACTTGTAAAAGCGTTATAGCATGGAACCATAACTAACTGGAAAAGGAATATGTAGACGTCAGAAAATACTTGGAGCCTAGAGAACCGGAATACTCCAGCAATAACCAAGTTACAGGCTAAAGAATGGCCAAGAAAACTATAGTGGGTAATGCATGAATTACCACACCGACAAACTGACGACAAAACCACCCCCGATCCCACCTCACGACGATTATCTCCAAAACGAAGCAACTTTTCGTTCAAAAATAGGTAACCGCCCCATTCACGACATAAAAACAACGCTTCTCTCGTTCGGTTCAAAAAACAGGCACACTCAGGCACTCAGAAACGCATAGAGAAGGAAGGAATCAAGTTCAGAAATACCTCGAGGGCTCCCGCTGAACTCTGAACCATTTGCCGGCCTCCGATTCCCGCTCTTGCAACTTCAAACCCATAGGCGAACGAACAGAAGTCGTCGAACCCGCCGCCGGCCTCCAATCTCTCTACCTACCTTCGGCCTGATCACCGGTCGACTCCAACCGCGACGTCACCTCTGATTGTTGCATTCGAGATCGTGCCCTAGCCCAAACCGACAAAGCCATGACTCCGGCCGTCGTCTCCTCCCGCCGAGCCTGATGCTTGCTCCCGTACATGGCTTCCGCTTCCAGCCGAACGGGCTCTGCCCGTCTCTTCCTCCCTCTCTCTATATAATATAATATAAGCTATATTATTGTAATATAATATATATAATGTTAAGTTATATATATTATATATATAATATCTTATATATATATATATAATATTATATCATATATTAAATTATATGTATAATATTATATATTATTAATAATATAAGATTTTACATGTAATGAAATAAAAGAAAAAGAGAGAGAGATGAGTGAAGAGAAATAAATTGATTTTTCAACAGGTGTCGAAGACCCCGGCCGTCGTACCTTAGGTCCGACCGGGATGGTTGCAAATTGAAGACCTCGTGTCGTCGATCTTAGATCCGGCCGAGATGGTTTTAAAATACAAGACCTCGTACCGTCGATTTCAAATCCGGTCGGGAAGAATTCAAATTGAAGACCTCGTGTCGTCGATCTTAGATCCGACCGAGATGGTTTAAAATTCAAGGCCTCGTGTCGTCAACCTTAGGTCCGACCGGGAAGAAAATATCGGCAAATGCCGTCACGATTTCTCCCTCGGTGGGGAGGTGACGCCGGGAGGCTGCCAAAATTTTCTTGAAAATT